>NW_022991956.1:7500-12500 GCF_902827175.1 Gymnodraco acuticeps | reverse complement strand
AGATAGATAGATATATACATACATAGATAGATAGATAGATAGATACATACATAGATAGATAGATAGATGGATAGATGGATAGATAGATAGATAGATAGATACATACATAGATAGATAGATAGATGGATAGATAGATAGATATATACATACATAGATAGATAGATAGATGGATATATAGATGGATAGATAGATACAGATAGATAGATAGATGGATAGATAGATAGATAGATAGATATATACATAGATAGATGGATAGATTGATAGATACACTGAACAAAAATATAAACGCAACACTTTTGTTTTTGCTCCCATTTTTTATGAGATGAACTCAAAGATCTAAAACATTTTCTATATACACAAAATAACCATTTCTCTCAAATATTGTTCACAAATCTGAAAAACTCTGTGATAGTGAGCACTTCTCCTTTGCCGAGATAATCCATCCCACCTCACAGGTGTGGCATATCAAGATGCTGATTAGACAGCATGATTATTGCACAGGTGTGCCTTAGGCTGGCCACAATAAAAGGCCACTCTGAAACGTGCAGTTTTGCTTTATTGGGGGGGTCTGGGGGGTCCGAAAACCAGTCAGTATCTGGTGTGAGGGGTAGGGGTAGGGGTAGGGTTAGGGTAATGTTGTGAATCGAGTGGCCTGTGTTCGTCGTCCATTACATACGCCTGCCCATACCATAACCCCACCACCACCATGGGCCACTCGATTCACAACATTACCCTAACCCTACCCCTACCCAGGGGCGGACTGGCCATTGGGAATACCGGGAGTTTCCCCAGTGGGCCGGTGCTGTGTGTGGGCCGGTGCTGTGTGTGGGCCGGTGCTGTGTGTGGGCCGGTGCTGTGTGTGGGCCGGTGCTCTGTGTGGGCCGGTGCTGTGTGTGGGCCGGTGCTGTGTGTGGGCCGGTGCTGTGTGTGGGCCGGTGCTGTGTGTGGGCCGGAAATAAAAAATAAAAAAGTTTATAAAAAATAAATATATATATTTCTTTTTTTTTGCCTAAATCCTACCGGCCCACATTTGTAAGTGTTCCGGCCCAGCCCAGCCCAGTGGGGTGTGGCCAGGGTTGGGTTGTAAAGGAATACATGTAACGGCGTTACGTAATCAGAATACAAAAATCAAGTAACTGTATTCAGCTCGCGTTACATTTGAAAAACTAGTAATCTGATTACAGTTACTTTCGTAAACCTGGAGTGAATACATTTTGGATTACTTATTGGAATTATTGGTGGAAAGATTTCCTCACAACATTTAATATTCATTACTAAAGGTACAGCCGAATCATCACAGCGCACAAAACCGCGCAGATGGACCAAAAAGGGGAGCGTTTGAAAAAAATGTGCGGGTCCGCTCAGTGAAACAATAACAACGCAACATGGAGGAACAAAAGTCTGCGTTTAAATCGTGTGTGTGTGTGTGTGTAGAGGTGTGTGTGGTTAAAACACATCAGCCACACCGCTATTTAGCCTTTCTAATGATTCTGAAGGTAAACACAGTGAAGGCGGTGTGTGAAAGGCGGTGTGTGAAAGGCACGGCGTGCTCCTCTTCTCAGAGGCTGAGTTAACCCTCCCGCTGCCTCCTGGTGCTGCAGAGATTTCATGAAGTGAAGGAGGTGTTCCTTCTATAAAACAGCTGCGGGCAGCAGATACTGTGAGAGTCACAGACATGAATTCATAGATCAAGGCAGACTGGTGCACACACTCTCCTGTTTTGCCAATCCGGTGCTTAAACAAATATAGCTCTACACCCCTGGCCGTAATGTCCTTAAAATGAAGTCCGAGTTCGACATTTTAATTAATGTCCTGCCAACACTGGCAGGAGAGAAGGCGACACGCCCTTTCTAAGCCATGTCCTCACATTCCAAGCTGCATCCCCAAAAAGTTTAGGAGGAGTGGCTGTACGGCTGTACCCGTAGGATAGAAAAGGGGGAAGTGACGTCTGACTCAGAGGTCGCGCGGCTGTGGAGAAGAACGTGTTGCCCATTCTGTTACTGAGTTTAGGCTAGTTAGCTAGCAGGTTTATTGTTTTGGGTGCAGTCACTTTTGCCTCCACTTGCTGTTCAAATAAATGTTGAAAGAAAAAGTTAATCTGTTTACAGTTCTGTTTTATATGGGTGTACTAGGAGCAGTGGGCAGCTATTGTACAGCGCCCGCGGAGCAATGGGAGTGAGGGGGGAAGGGGGATGTCCGGTGCCTTGCTCAAGGGCACCACGGCAGGGCAGGAGGTGAACTGGGACCTCTCCAAGTAGAAGTCCACACTCCAAATAGGTCTGGTCGGGGACTTGAACCGGCGACCTTACGGCTCACAGTCCAAGCCCCTACTGACTGCCATAGATTTAGTCCCTAATTTTGCTCTCAAAATGGACCAGATTGATGCATTTAACTTCAACATTTAAAAAAAAATCTTCCCGGGGGGGCTTGCCCCCGGACCCCCCTAGAGGTCCACCACCTGCCCACACCCCTGTTAAATTGTCTCACCCACATTGAGGATACTTCCGACGCCCATGTTTTATTCCATGTGTCAAGTCAGGCAAATTGGGTCAAAATGTTATTGCATCAAAGATCTGTTGACATTAAAATCACTAAATATATGCCGTAACTATTTTGCTCTAGGCAACTCAAGGGCTCAGGTAATGTGATTACTATATGAATAATGGTCCAAAATAACATAAAATGCAGGGTCTTTTGTTAAGTAACATACTTTCGTCGCCGGCCGGCCGATACATGCCGCGCATTAAGTGGCCTGTCTGTCAATTAAACCCCGGGCCACTTTTTCCCCCAGTCCGCCCCTGACCCTACCCCTACCCCTCACACCAGATACTGCCTGGTTTTCGTACCCCCCCAGACCCCCCCAATAAAGCAAAACTGCACGTTTCAGAGTGGCCTTTTATTGTGGCCAGCCTAAGGCACACCTGTGCAATAATCATGCTGTCTAATCAGCATCTTGATATGCCACACCTGTGTTGCGTTTATATTTTTGTTCAGTGTAGAATAGATAGAATAGATAGATACGTTTGAGCTCTATGGACCTGACTGAAGGTGAAGAACAGAATGAAATATTTTCCGGGGGGTTTGTCATTTCAACCCATTCCAGCTGTCAGCAGGGGAATAGACATTGGGAGGAGGCGAGGGCGAGTTTAGCGTCAGGCGGGCGGGAGGAAGACTGATGCTGCAGTTTGTGGGCGACGGTGCCTCTATCTCGACTCAGGATCGTAAATCAAGCATCCCCTCGGGGTCTATCTCCTCCTCAGACTTTCACACAGCTTGTTCCTCGGTCCGTGACGAGAGGAGATGTTGTCACAGCAGCTATCGATCGTGTGGGATGGGTCTGTCTGCCGGGGGATTTCACCCATCAGAGCGTGAAGTGTCCCGTCTCTGTGTCGGCTGGCTCGGGGCTACATGTTCTGTCTTTTTTACGCCCAGTCACTGCCAGATGTTCTGTCTGCAGCAGCTCTCTGGGTTTCTCTCCCGGAGAACAACCCCACATAAGTCATTCACTAATGTAAAAGACTATCTATAAAGTATACCATTTAAAGACTTGTTTGTGGCTGTTTCAGCACCATGGACAGAGACACAGAGCTAAGAAGTAGATTTACTCAAGTACTGAAATGAAATACAATTTATAGGTAATTGTACTTCTACCATACTACAGTTCACAGGTAAATGGTGTACTTTTACTCCTCTACATGTATTTAATACCTTTAGTTACTTCACAGATCTGGATGAATGATGTGAAATATAATCAAGTGTTAAATCAGACTTTAGTTCCACCTGGAGTAAATCCACCAGCTACCCTGCAGTATACAAAGTCATTCAAACTAGCTGCTCCTTTACCAGCTTTGAGAACACTTTCATGATCAATCATTATAAAACATATCATATATATTATTCTGAAATGGACCAATCTGCACAACGACTACTTTCACTGTCGCTACTTTCACTATATTTAGATGAGAATACTTTTCTACTTTCACTTGAGGAACATTTTGAATGCAGGACTTTTACTGTAACAGAGTATTCCTACACTCTGGTACTTCTACTTTTACTAAGTACAAGATCTGAGTACTTCTACTTTTACTCAAGTACAAGATCTGAGTACTTCTACTTTTACTCAAGTACAAGATCTGAGTACTTCTATTTTTACTCAAGTACAAGATCTGAGTACTTCTACTTTTACTCAAGTACAAGATCTGAGTACTTCTATTTTTACTCAAGTACAAGATCTGAGTACTTCTACTTTTACTCAAGTACAAGATCTGAGTACTTCTACTTTTACTCAAGTACAAGATCTGAGTATTTCTACTCAAGTACAAGATCTGAGTACTACTTTTACTCAAGTACAAGATCTGAGTACTTCTATTTTTACTCAAGTACAAGATCTGAGTACTTCTACTTTTACTCAAGTACAAGATCTGAGTACTTCTACTTTTACTCAAGTACACAAGCTGAGTACTTCTACTTTTACTCAAGTACAAGATCTGAGTACTTCTACTTTACTCAAGTACAAGATCTGAGTACTTCTATTTTTACTCAAGTACAAGATCTGAGTACTTCTAATTTTACTCAAGTACAAGATCTGAGTACTTCTACTTTTACTCAAGTACAATATCTGAGTACTTCTACTTTTCTACGAATTATTTCTTTCTACTTCCTTGTTTAACTTGTCCTTTAGTTATTTCAAGTGTTTCATGCTAAACGAACCCCCCGTTGGAACCTTCTAATCCGACCCCATGGTACCTTTTTAGTTTTCGCCGAAATTATTCCTCTTTTTTAAATGCGCATAATTAGTTTACCTAACCCTTTTTTGGTGTTCTCCTTGAAACCAAAACGAATTCCTGTACCCCATGGTACCTTTTAGTTTTGGCTATTAGTTTTCGCCAAAAATGGGGCAAAGCCTGCGAGCTAGTTCAGGCAGTCAACTCGAGCACCAATGATACATTAACACGTGACGCACCTCGTCCCTCTTACAACGAACCAAACACATTCTCCTA
>NW_022991956.1:0-2500 GCF_902827175.1 Gymnodraco acuticeps | reverse complement strand
CCTTAATGAAGTGTGAACACCGTGTATTTTTTTTTACACCAGTATGGTCACAGCCTCAAGGTCGATTCTAAATATTCTAAAAGTTTTCTGTCAATTTAGCAGCTCGTGTGATTTAACACAGAGCCTCAGAGAAACCACAGAGCAGCAGCAGCTGGTGTATTTGCTTACAGTGCACTGAAACTAACTCATGTTGTTTTAATAAAGTCAGTCAATAACAGATGCAGCTGCAGTCTGAATCCACGCTGCACAGCAGATGTAGATATCAGCGGGACACGGGGAGTTCAGCGCTCCTGCCTATTCCAATACTGCCTAAAATATATCAAACTGACAAACATGCAGAAATGTCGAGACATATTTTTGTCTAATGTTTGCAGTTAGCACTAAGCGTCTTTACAAGTGTTCCAGTGACTGCTTCACAAAAAAAGCCAACAGTGAAATGTAAAGCAGGATTTAATTCTGCTTTTTGGGCGGTGTTCTTTTTCCTGTAGTGGTACATAGGTTTCTGTGCATGTAAGTGGTCTGGAAACAGTGTCTGAGTTACATCACTATGTAACACTCGTGCTTCATTAGCGCTCCAACACATTGTGTGATAGTCTAAGGGGCGGGACATCTCTAAGCGGTTGACCAATCACAACAGAGCCGGCCAGCTAACCAATCAGAGCAGACTGGGCTCTGGTTTCAGACAGAGGGTGAAAAGAGGTACTGCAGCACAGGCAGTACGAGAACACTAAAGAGCTTTTTGAACATTAAAGCATGGAGACACTACATACTGATATACACCTGAACATCAGCAGGAGAGGACTCTTTAAAGTAGAGACACTACATACTGATATACACCTGAACATCAGCAGGAGACTCTTTAAAGTAGAGACACTACATACTGATACACACCTGAACATCAGCAGGAGAGGACTCTTTAAGTAGAGACACTACATACTGATATACACCTGAACATCAGCAGGAGAGGACTCTTTAAAGTAGAGACACTACATACTGATACACCGAACATCAGCAGGAGAGGACTCTTTAAAGTAGAGACACTACATACTGATATACACCTGAACATCAGCAGGAGAGGACTCTTTAAAGTAGAGACACTACATACTGATATACACCTGAACATCAGCAGGAGAGGACTCTTTAAAGTAGAGACACTACATACTGATATACACCTGAACATCAGCAGGAGAGGACTCTTTAAAGTAGAGACACTACATACTGATATACACTGAACATCAGCAGGAGAGGACTCTTTAAAGTAGAGCACTACACATATACACCTGAACATCAGCAGGAGAGGACTCTTTAAAGTAGAGACACTACATACTGATACACCTGAACATCAGCAGGAGAGGACTCTTTAAAGTAGAGACACTACATACTGATACACACCTGAACATCAGCAGGAGAGGACTCTTTAAAGTAGAGACACTACATACTGATAACACTGAACATCAGCAGGAGAGGACTCTTTAAAGTAGAACACTACATACTGATACACCCTGAACATCAGCAGAGAGGACTCTTTAAAGTAGAGACACTATACTGATCTACACCGAACATCAGCAGGAGGACTCTTTAAAGTAGAGACACTACATACTGATATACACCTGAACATCAGCAGGAGAGGACTCTTTAAAGTAGAGACACTACATACTGATATACACCTGAGCATCAGCAGGAGAGGACTCTTTAAAGTAGAGACACTACATACTGATATACACCTGAACATCAGCAGGAGAGGACTCTTTAAAGTAGAGACACTACATACTGATATACACCTGAACATCAGCAGGAGAGGACTCTTTAAAGTAGAGACACTACATACTGATATACACCTGAACATCAGCAGGAGAGGACTCTTTAAAGTAGAGACACTACATACTGATATACACCTGAACATCAGCAGGAGAGGACTCTTTAAAGTAGAGACACTATACTGATATACACCTGAAAGTCAGCAGGAGAGGACTCTTTAAAGTAGAGACACTACATACTGATATACACCTGAGCATCAGCATGAGAGGACTCTTTAAAGTAGAGACACTACATACTGATATACACCTGAACATCAGCAGGAGAGAACTCTTTAAAGTAGAGACACTACATGCTGATATTCACCTGAACATCAGCAGGAGAGACTCTTTAAATAGAGACACTACATGCTGATATACACCTGAACATCAGCAGGAGAGGACTCTTTAAAGTAGAGACACTACATACTGATATACTCCTGAACATCAGCAGGAGAGGACTCTTAAAGTAGAGACACTACATACTGATATCACCTGACATCAGCAGGAGAGGACTCTTTAAAGTAGAGACACTACATACTGATATACACCTGAACATCAGCAGGAGAGGACTCTTTAAAGTAGAGAGGACTCTTTAAAGTAGAGACACTACATACTGATGATACACAGTTAGGAGAGAGTTAACAGTGAGGTTGACACACGTTTTTTTTTTTTAAACCCTTGAAAAGTGCCCTCTCAATGCCTCC
>NW_022991955.1:0-48501 GCF_902827175.1 Gymnodraco acuticeps | reverse complement strand
TCTCTCTCTCTCTCTCTCTCTCTCTCTCTCTCTCTCTCTCTCTCTCTCTATATCAATGTTGGTACGCAAATGCGCCTTTTTTCAAATGACCCGGTGCTCTTTTTTTGGCGGAGGTGCGCATGCGCACCTGCGCACCAGTTATGTGCAGCCCTGCTTATAACACATTATCCAAATCCTTAAATGCTGACTATCTTCCAATTCTGATATATTTATAAGCAACTCAATACAGTTTTCCTTTGACGGTTTTCTATATTATTTTGTAGCCTGTAGTTTTTAACACTAGGGCTGCAATTCTAATAAATGCCAAATATGTAATCGGGTCCCAGGGTTAAATAGGACCCTTGTTTACTGTGAAGTGGCCCTAAGCCTGCAGCTGGGGTGTCCAGAGGAGAATGGAAATGCTACTGTATTAATTAGATCCAGTCAGTTGGGTTTTGCTGAGCTCCAACTGATGGTGATTGAATTGAGTATATTTCCCTGCTGCAGTTGCCTGAAGCTCCGCATCACTTCACAACTCCCTATTCAGCTTAGACACAATATTGTAGCGAAGGCCTTTGATATGGTTCCAGGTCCTTTACAGCCGTTAACGTTTGGCCTCGGTTGAATCGGCATCTTTAATTACTCTGTGTCACTTTCAAAGTCAGCACCTTTTAATGCCAATAGACTGTAAATCTGCTGCATCTGACCCATGCATATGAGATGAACTTCAACATCCTCTGAATCGTCGGAACCGATTTGCTCTTCTCAGTTTCTCCTACCTGCATTTACCTGACACGCACACTGAAAATGCTCTCTTCTGTTAGGTCACACGACAGCAGTCTGTACAGTAAGGCGTTGAGACATTTCTAAACGCTCTCCACTGACCGCCTCCCATGAGCGCTGGAGGATGAATACGAGTCCTGGCCTCTTGTCGTCACAGATTACAGTCGTGGATTTGGCACTGTGCACCTCTGCAGTCACACACTGCTCTGTGAGGGGGGATATGGCGTACTCACTGCATGTGTGCACGTCTGCACGCACAAGCAGCAAGTGCACAGAAGATTATTTGAGCACGCCTCAGGGATTTTGTATTCTATGAAATAAAGGAATTCAAAACCCCAAATAATTTGCACACTACATGCTTTGCCTGAGCGAGTGAACAGTGTGTCTTACATTTTTACAACCAGATGCTGTGTGTAGAGTGTGTGCTTTTTGGTACTTACTTCCTTATTCTCCTACTCCAACATCCAAATACTCTCATTTTACAACTGTGGCGCCCTTATCAACTTGCCAGCAGTGTAAATTAATCCTTGTGCAAATAAACACAAACACTCTTTCTCTATCTATCCCCCTCTACGTCTCAATTCATTCTAGCAAACAAGCTTCCTTCCAGTGATGTGTATTAAGTAGCTGGGAGAGTACAGACTTGGCACATGCAGTCTGCAGCTCTGGCCCGCGGTACTAATTAGGTCAAACAGATATACACAGTTCCCTAAACATCTCCGTCCAAGACATTCCAGTTCAGCCAGTGTGCAGCCCGGAGGCATTTCTACTTGTTGTAGAAAGCTGTTTCCCCCGTGGGTTTTCAGCAAATTATCACAGTAGCTTGGCCCAAGGCAAACTGAGATTCATGTCCTAACACTGTTAGGAAAGTATAGAGTTTAGTGTTGTCTTGTAAGTTTTTTGAGCCTCCCACTACTACACCCACAGGGCGGAGAAATGGGCCACTTTATTCACATAAAAGTCTTTATTCAAGAACAAAACTGTTTAGAGCCATCTGATGTTGACTGCCAAACTCGACGGCTCCTGGTGCTTTGTATGAGCTTAAAATATTGAGACTTTTTGTCTGGCTGTTTGTTGTAACTGTCAAATATCTTGCGTTGCCGTGCTGCGATTTTAAATAATAATAATTGTCATGGCCTGGTTTGTATATTGGTGAACATTTTCTTAGATGCTAGTATAAAACACTGTTACATTCCTTTAAAGTCTGTTCTTGTATGTCATTGGACTAGAGAGAACAAGCTTGACACATAATTAAGTCACATGCAAGTGGTTGAGTTGGACATCATAACCCCTGACTGAGTTAAAAGGTGGTTTCATGTGGAACACCTTATTGATCTGTCTCTGCTCTTCCACTGACTCCCGGTCAAATACTTTGACCCGATCGATCCCAGTCGATGCTGTGACCAGCTTAAGCCAGCTGTTGCCTGTCACTGGTCAGGCTGTTACCCAGCGTCCTCTCTGTTTTACTGATGTAGTGCTCCCTACAGCTCCTGGGCTCACACTAAGGTCACCTGCTGACACCATTTACTGAATACAGACAGACTATGAAGTGCTGTTTGCATTTCTGGGAGATGGCAAGTAGAGATGAAGGAGCCAAGAATCTCACCAAGTGGTGAATTCTGTTCATTTTATAAGGTTTGTTATGGTTTATATTTCAGTGTTGGATATGGGCGACACTCACAGTAAATATACCTAATAATGTATAATGTACCTGTTTACTTATGTGAGGTGTGTGTGGCAAAGATGATGAAAGGTAAAAAGCCGCTTGTTTTGTTAACCGCAGCTTTTTGATAGCTGTGGCTATTCGTATCATTTTTCTGTGCACGTCAACATTAGTTCAACTTTTTTCTCAGTAATACGCATCAAACAAAGGCAAGCCCGACCTCAGCCCCTCAACAACTTGAACACACTACAAAAGATCTTAGAATATTATTTATTGGCTAAAGATCCGGTTCCAGATGTGCCAGAGTCTGGGTTCCGG
This sequence comes from Gymnodraco acuticeps, assembly GCF_902827175.1. Lineage (NCBI taxonomy): Eukaryota > Metazoa > Chordata > Actinopteri > Perciformes > Bathydraconidae > Gymnodraco > Gymnodraco acuticeps. The sequence goes on along the minus strand of NW_022991955.1, from coordinate 45,758 downwards.
ACTCATGGTCAAAACAAACCAAGTTCACACAATCAGCCCTGAGGAGTGTCTTGTCCCCTCCTCCCTCCTCTGTGCAGTCAAAGGGAGTCACAGCCACTGGAATGTAAAGAATGCAGCTGTAGCAAAAACAATGGAAAGTGAGCAGTCATGACAGATGTGCAACCTCATCCAAGCTTTAGCTCAAAGCACTCGGGCAGGATATTGTTTCCCTTCTCTTTCCAAAGACTAGCACTGAGAAGAATTTACACGACAGCAGCACAGCCTGCAGCACAGTTCTCTCCAGGTTAAACCACAGTTTCTCTGTAGCATCTTTGAAAAGAACATCTGTTCTCTGAAAAAAGTCAAATTGTTTCTTCTCCTTTTCATTCCGTTGTCATATGTTCAGTTTTTTAGCTTAAGTTACCCGTCAACGGATCTCTAAATCAGGTCTCTGAGCCAGGAGTAGTCATTTTTAAACAGACTGGTGATTTTTAATGAGGTTTAACAGATTGCACATTGAATCAAAGTTTCTCCGTTTTTATTTTAAACTGTCGTGTCTTTGATATTAATAACTTAACCCAGACGGCTGACGTTTTCAAAGGCAAGTTACTCCCTTGGTGTTCAGACATGACTATACGGATACAAATAGGAAGTCTCAATGCTGACCTCATTGGTTACATATTCTGCTGTAATTAGCAAGTGGGAAGTTGTTTGCTGTAATGTCAATAAAAAAAGCTTGCAGTGGCTAATTAAAGCTTCAAGTAGAGTTAAGGGGTGGGCTACAATATTGGCATCTTCAAAGTTGTAGTTTCTATCAGGTTATCAAATGTGTGCCAAACTGGAATGAGCTTGTAATAGAGGCAAACATTCTGGTGGTGTACGAAAGAAACCAGGCATTGTTGTCGTCACATAAAAAAAAAAAGATGAAGGTATGGTTGGCCAACCAAAAGTGAATACGAAGATAATGAAAGTAATTTGGATTCATTTACCAAGTAGTACCATGGTGTTACACTTTGGGTAACAACATATTCTGCCTGGAGCTATGAAGGTATCACGGCAAAATGTTTTTAGACTTGATTGCCCCATTTTCCATGTTTAGTTTAGCAGCCAATACTGAACTTATTAAGTTGATCAGATATGGAGCCACACTGATATCTTTTCTTTCTTATTGTCTTTTAAACGCTGCTATCAGTTCCATGCGTTCAGTCCCAACGTGCCACAGTAATCTCTGCATAGTGTTCTTAAGGTGTTTAAAAACATTTGAAGACATAGTTTTGCATAGTAACCAAAGTGACTCTGATGCAACACTGATGGGTTATCAGGCTCACGGCTTCTCTTTGACTGATTAGCTCTGCTCTGGCCCAGATGGCTTCACCAGGGAAACAAAGTGGCAGGATGCCCCGGGACCCAGGAATGATCCATTCCGTCTCAAGATCCCCCCCCAGATGGGCAGATTAATCACACGTGCGTCAAGAGACAACTACAGGCTGTAAAGTCATTATTAAACGCTCAGCAGACGTCAGAAACTGTGAGCAACAAAACACCTTGTTTATTGTCACTCCTTTTTCATCGCCTTTCATATTTATTTCGATAATTTTATTTGCTTTTTCTCGTATGTTCAAAACTCTCTTAGAATGATTGCATTCAGGGTGAGAAATGTGTGTTTTGGGAGCGACCTTATCTCCCTTCTGGTTCTCTGTGCGGTGACCTCCCTATCTCCCGCTCTCACTCAGGAGAGAGACAATGAGACGGCTGTGGGATTGGAGGAAATCTGTGTGAGCAGGAGCGTTTGTTTGGCTGTTTTGCCCGGGAAAGCAGCACATTCATTCCCTGTTGTCCATTTTCTTATTGGCTTAAAGCAATTAAAATCTCTTTGCAGCAGGCACAGCTCTCCCCAATTCAAGTTTGAGAGAATAGAGACAAAAGACTTTGCCTCACTGCCTGCTAGTAAATAAGCAGACTTACCTACAGAGTAAGAGTTTGAAGGCCTTCCACTGAATTCAGAATAGTGCTGCCATGGGGACGCAAAAACACTCCTAATTTCCCTTCAGAGCTGCTTAGTTCTCAGCTTAATATCAGCATGCAGCTGTGAGAGACTACATGTACAGTTCAAGTACACTAAATGGAGCTTCTGAATATCTGAAAATATTTGAAGGATGCTATTTTTCTCCACAAAATGTCATCCCTATTATGTTGAAATTGATTAAACCTGCTGTCCTTATTGAATAAGGTAGCCTTGGCATATGGTTTCCATCACTATCATAAATGTTGTGCTCATTACTGTACATCAGTCGGTGACAAAAAGTGTCATGCCCTTCGAATTGGATATTTTAATCTCCCAACAGGAGAACGTTCCTGTCAAAATGAATAAACAATGGGTGAAGTTTGTTTTAATAGGCGTTTGTTGTTCCTACCGAGCGGTTATAACTTATTTCCACATAAAACCTTAAAAATGTGGAACAACAATATGGTGGTTAGGGATGTTTAGTTCCTGTAGTACATTTCCATGTAATTCCAAATAATTGGACATTACCTAGAAATCACGTAATGATGTCAGTTATACACAACACAGCTTTGTAATGCTTTATACCCAATGATGGCAAAACACTGACACAGATATTAGATTTAACTGTGGCAAGGACGGAACAATCCAGGAAGCGGTTAGTTTATCATTCCAAAGTTTCAGACTGCCTCTCTTTAGAGTTTCCTGCCAGCTTCCACACCAGTCACCAGAGTTTAATTTGGGCAAATGCGTACCTGTCAGGTTTCTAGTTTCGCCCGTGAGACTCATTTAAACCTGACGGCTGAGCCTGGGAAATTAAAGAAATCTCACGGATTGTCACACAGCGAAAATAAAAAATGGGTGTTTTAATGGAAGTTCAGCGATCAAAGGATGATTCACTGCGGAGCGCCCTCAGTAGCTGTTCACCTGACAGCTCTGTGAGGAGAGGTAATTATCTCACTGCCAAGGAGAGGAGGAAACAGCACTGCTGTCTGCTTTAGTGTAGGATTGTTCTGGCTGAGATCCAAAGCATTCTGCAAAGAGTTGTTAAATTCAACATATTGCTCAGAATATGTTATTGATACGACTTCAGAGTGTAGAGTGCTGTCGGTGTACATTTTTTCAGAAAAAGACACCTTTTATTATCCTTATATAAATCTTACAGTTTAGGAAGACCATACGTTGTGCCCGTTTCTGCAGGTTTTATAGGGAAGCATCACCTTCTACCTCATTACCTTATTATGACAGGTTTGCAAATAGAGCATATCTTTAGGGCCTCAATTAGCGAATGGAATGCTCTTCTCTGCTGAGCCACTTGTTATCATTAAGGCTGAGCCAGGTCTATTTTGACCTAAATCCACAAAGATTTTAGCTTTTTGGGTGGCAATGACTGTACAATGTGTGCTTTGCATTAATTACTAATAACCAACTGTTGTTAAAAACTAAGATGGTGAAAGTCCATGCTAAAGTGCAGTCCTACAGAGCGGCCTGAATGGCTGTATTGTCCTGTTTTTAACTTTGTCCAAATGTCCATGAGCCTAATGCCTTTTTATTTCTTATTCTCTTTCACTCTCTGAAGTTGCCGAGTATGGCCATGCACTTTTGCTGCTGGACTTTTGGAACTGAATTTTTTAGGTTTGGATTCAATCAAGTCAAAGTGCTGTTCCCAGCAGATCTGATTTAGAGAAAGTAGTGCATTCCAAATTCCATCTGACACAAAGAGAGGAAGGCTAGCTGTGGCTCTCAACAAGGTGAAAATGGAGGTAGACATTTTTTTAGAAAGAGAGTATAAAGTTTTCTGAATGTCAAATGGTTGCAGGCTGTTATCTTTTCCCATGAATACTGCATTTTTAACCTTTGCTGTGGCTACTTTTCGCCGTGTTGGAAGAAGGTCACACTCCCCAAAGCTGTCCTTGGAGTACACATTGTTACAGAATTGTATCCTCGTTTCTGAAATAGTTACATTTTTACCTTAATTTCTTCGGCCGTAGAGATAAATATTTCAATGTCGGTCAGTGTCCCCTTTTTATCTAGTTCCTTCTTGGTAATAGAAACAATACATAATGGCTTATTTTAATGGTCAGCACAATGTTTCATAGAGCATTGATGAACAAGCCTCTAGATGCATTTATTAGTTATAGTTCTCACATGACAAAATCTTAGGCATTGCCGTGGTTGAGATATGAATTTGCAGTGCGTGGGAAATGAGTGTTTTCCTTATTGGGAGAATCAGGAGTTTGTATCGTCATGGTTTCTGACCACACAAGCTGCTATTACTCTTCTGCTTCTGTCCGGTGTCATAGCATGGCAAACCGCTCTAACTCCCTGGTAGACTCCCCTTTCTAGTGCTGTAGAAACAGACTCATACACACTCTTTTTCATAAACCTCACAGATTATGCAGACTCACACCCACTGGCTCTTTCTTCTTCTCTCTGGGGCATCTCACACTAGACTTAAGAAGCCTTGACCTCAGCTTGACCTCCTCTTGACATTAGCGGACAGCAGCTTGTCTCTGCCTGTTACAAGGTGAAAGAGCTTCATTATTCACCTGAGGGATAACATATCAGACACTTCCTGTAAGAAGGAGATCTTCCTTCTTCCCAATGACTTATTCTCTTTTACTTTTCTGCAAACAATACCCATGCTGGATGTGACTTTTCGGTCAGCCTTTCACACATTCATCAATCTGCTTTGAAAGCATTACCTCCTGCTTCATGAAAAGAAATCCTTTTTTCCTATTTCAGCTGTGAAGAAATCTTTTTTTCCCCCGTGTTGAAACCAATCAGAATCCCAATGATATTTGCAATATTGTGCTTCTATAAGTCTACACGCTACACCATTGGAATCCAAAATAAACGTGTTTTCTTAAAAATCCCGTTTGCTGCTCTTTGTGTTGGATAGAAAAACATGCATGGAAGACGAGAAATCATTGAAATATCCGCCTTTGAAAACAATCTGTATTCAAATGTCTTTCACAAAACTGCTCCGAATTCATTTGACATGCATACCCCCCAAAGCTCTATCATCTGGCATAGTGCATGCTGTTCCACACACACACACACACACACACACACACACACACACACACACACACACACACACACACACACACACACACACACACACACACACACACACACACACACACACACACACACACACACACACACACACACACACACACACACAGACAAACACATATCCGTTAAATAACCGTGCTTACAGCAGTAATGTTTTGTTGCTAACCAAACACTTCAATATTTGCTCTGCGCTCTCACCATAACAGCTCCCTCGAGACCCCCCCGAGGCATCTGAATCTAAATGTATAATGTCTCACTCTCTCGCTGCCTTCTGCGTACAGCATGGTCAGCCGTCTCCGTTCATTTCCATAATCTGCAGGCGTGTGTGTCAGCATGTTTGTACATATATCATAACATCATCTGTTCGAGCTGTGGGGGTTAGAAAGATAGAGGCTCTCATCACATCTCCACTCCATAAGTAGTTCCTCGCAGAGTTCGGATGAGATGCCACTCAAATAGCTGCTACTTGTGTGTGTGTTTATTGCTGTGTGTTTATGTGGATGGATGCCAATGTACTGCAGATATGACCATTTGCATAGCTGCTAATGGACTGTTACAGCGCTGTGTTCAGGAAACAACAAGAGGATTTTAGCAGTGGTTTGTCAAATGACACAGGACTTAAATGTTCACAAATGGTTCTCAAATACTTTGGGGATATTGCATGTGGAGGTGCATGTTGTAAGGTGGGTAAAGAGGTGTGTGTGGGCGGCTGTGACTCAGTGGGTAAATGGACCTCTACCAATCAGTTTGTTCCCGAACCCCTGCAATCAAAGTGGAAGTGTCCTTGGGAAAGATACTTAATGACACATTTCTCCTGTTTGAAAGGCATTTGCACAGCAGCTGAATTCTCGCCATATCACAAGATGAGATGAACTTCCAACGACACTCCAAAAAAGTTTGAAGGTTCAAATCCAGCAAACTGTCTGAAGGCGACAGTTCTGAAAAACATTGATGGCTCCAAAAGTGGTTAGCATACATGCTGTAAAATCATTGGTTGTATCAGAACAAGAGGCCAATTATTCATTGAATTAAGAGCAAAGATGGGCACTGAATGATTCTTTCAATGGAAAATATTTCTTTAGGCAAGGCAAGGCAAGTTTATTTATATAGCACTTTTCAACACAAGGCAATTCAAAGTGCTTTACAAAAAATGAAAGAGATTAAGAAAATGGCATTTAAAATCAGTCATTAAAAAGAAAAGCTAATAAAATAAACATTAAAAGAAAAAATACATGGATAAAAGTTACAGTGCAGTCTAAGATATGAATAGTTCAATTAAAAGCAGCGACAAAAAGAAAAGTCTTCAGCCTGGATTTAAAAGTAGTCAGAGTTGTAGCGGACCTGCAGGTTTCTGGGAGTTGGTTCCAGATATTTGGAGCATAATAACTGAACGCTGCTTCTCCATGTTTAGTTCTGACTGGGGACAGAAAGCTGACCAGTCCCTGAAGACCTGAGAGATCTGGATGGTTCATAATTTAGCAGGAGGTCAGAAATGTATTTTGGGCCTAAACCATTCAGTGCTTTATAAACCAGCAGCAGTATTTTGAAATCTATTCTTTGACACACAGGAAGCCAGTGTAAAGACTTCAGAACAGGAGTGATGTGATCCACTTTCTTAGTGTTAGTGAGGACTCGAGCAGCAGCGTTCTGAATTAGCTGCAGCTTTCTAATAGATTTTTTAGTGAGACCTGTGAAGACACCATTGCAGTAGTCGAGTCTACTGAAGATAAAAGCATGGACAAGCTTTTCCAAATCCTGCTGTGACATTAGTCTTTTAATCCTAGATATATTCTTTAGGTGATAGTAGGCTGATTTAGTAACTGTTTTAATGTGACTGTTGAAACTCAGGTCAGAGTCCATGACTACACCTAGATTTCTGGCTTTATCTGTTGTTTTGAACATTGCAGACTGAAGCTCAGCGCTAACTTTTATACATTCTGCCTTGGCTCCAAAAACCATTACCTCAGTTTTATCTTTGTTTAATTGGAGAAAGTTCTGACACATCCAGTCATTGATTTGTTCAATGCACTTACTCAGTGTTTAAATTGGAGCATAGTCTCCTGGTGAAATTGTTACGTAAATTTGTGTGTCATCTGCATAGCTATGGTAACTTATTTTGTTGTTCTTCATTATCTGAGCCAGTGGTAGCATGTAGATGTTAAAGAGAAGAGGCCCCAAGATGGAGCCTTGAGGAACCCCACATGTCATATTTGTCAACTCAGATGTATATTTACCTATAGAAACAAAGTTGTTTCTGTCCTTTAAGTAGGATTCAAACCAATTCAGAACTGTTTCCGAAAGTCCCACCCAGTTTTCCAGTCGGTCTAGTAATATGCTGTGGTCAACAGTGTCAAACGCAGCACTGAGATCTAATAATACTAACACTGAAGTTCTGCCACTGTCTGTGTTTAAGTGGATGTCATTAAAGACCTTTACAAGAGCAGTCTCAGTGCTGTGGTTTGGACGAAAGCCTGACTGGAACACATCAAAACAGTTATTTAAATGCAAGAAATTACTCAACTGTTGAAAAACAACTTTTTCAATGATTTTACCTAGAAATGGCAGGTTTGATATGGGCCTGTAATTGTTCATTACTGAAGCATCTAGATTATTCTTTTTTAAGAGCGGTTTAATGACTGCAGTTTTCAGGGCCTGTGGAAAAATACCTGAGTGAAGAGATTTGTTTACTATATGAAGTAGATCTGAGGCCATGCAAGGCAAAACATCTTTGAAAAATCCTGTTGGAATAATATCAAGGCAGCAAGAGGAGGATTTCAGAAGTTGAATAATGTCCTCTAGGTTTTTATCATTAATCTGATGGAATTGTGTCATGATGTCTGAATTGATGTTAAGTGGAGATAGGGACAACACATTTGCTGTTCCTGATGCAGAGGCACTGACTGCTTGTCTGATGTTCTGAATTTTGTCAGTGAAGAAGGAGGCAAAATCATTGCACGCCCTGGTGGATAGAAATTCAGAGGCTACTGACACTGGGGGGTTAGTTAGTCTGTCGACGGTAGCAAACAAGGCACGTGCGTTGTTTTTGTTTTTGGTAATGATTGTCAGAGAAGAACGATTGTCGTGCGTTTTTCCAATTCCAAATTATAAAGGCCAAGTCTCTCTTTATAGATTTCAAAGTGAACCTGGAGATTTGTTTTTCGCCACCTGCGTTCAGCTTTTCGACATTCTCTTTTTTCTGTTTTCACGCTCATGGCCTTTCTCCATGGAGATATTTTCTTCCCAGTCACTTCCTTTACCTTAGTTGGAGCAATGGCATCTATAACATTTTTGAATTTTTGAATTAAAATGATCTACTAGCTCATTTACTGAGATGTTGGCAGGGGCAAGTGTGGAAGAACAATTCTGAGTAAACATTTCCCTAGTATTTTCAGTTAAATATCGCTTTGTGGTTACCTCTTTTTGAACATTTGTGTGAACAGAAATAGAGCTCTCAAAGAAAACACAGGAATGGTCAGAGAGTGCAACATCAGTCACCACAACCTTAGAGATATTCACACCCTTTGAGATAATTAAGTCCAGAGTGTGCCCCTTATTGTGCGTGGGCTCCGTCACATGCTGAGTCAGTCCATAGCTATCAAGAACACAAAATAGTTCTTTAGCCGCTCTGTCCTGGGGGTTGTCAACATGGATGTTAAAATCACCAACAATGACTAGACGGTCAAAGTCAATACACACTATAGACAGCAGTTCAGTAAAGTCATCAAAAAAGCTTGCACAGTATTTGGGTGGTCTATAGATATTTAGGAACAGAGCTCGAGAGGAGCATTTCAGCCGAAGGGCCACATATTCAAAATAATCAAAGTTTCCATACGATGTCTTCCTGCATTGAAGGGAATCATTGAACAGAATAGCAACTCCACCCCCTTTCTTATGCATTCTTTCCTGACTCATAAAACTAAAGTTGGGAGGGGTTGATTCGATAAGAACAGCTGCACTGTTATTTTGTTCAATCCAAGTTTCTGTTAAAAACATAAAATCGAGATTGTACTCAGTGATAAAATCATTGATTAAAAATGTTTTTCCTGCCAAAGACCTGACATTTAATAAAGCTAGTTTAAGTTTGTTAAACACACTATCAGTCATGTTTTTTGTAACAAGCTGTGGCTGACATGGAATCACTGCTAAATTAGATACACTCACACAAACGTTTGAGCGCTTCCTGTTTCTATGATTCACCGCTCTTAATCTATTACCTATCAACACAGATATCGGCAAAGCTACTGGCAGGCAGGGCCCCGACATGTCCTGGAAAGAGTTGAGAGTGCCATACGCCCTTGAGCCTGGACCCATCACATATCAGTAAGAGTTTGTTGTGTTTTGTACACACACATCCTTATCAGGCGGAGACTGCAGATGCCCCCTCGAAGGGAGGGGAGGTGGTCGACGTAGGCACGGTGATGGAGACGGGCGAGATGGTGCGAGGGTAGAGGACATGCTGCCAGGGGGGGGAGGTGGTTGACGTAGGCGCGGTGATGAGGACGGGGGAGATGGTGCGCTTTAATATCTTTTTGTTTTTTTCCTTACTGAGAGTGATTGGAAAATAGTTTATCCTATACCCTATGTTCTCTATTAGCTGTTAGGTGTAAGGTGTCAACAACTTTGACAAAATGATCCAAGGCCCAAAAGGAGTGTGTGGTCAAATAGTTTGTTTTATCAGAAAACATTTGAGACAGTGGATTCTGGAAACAGTACATCTTTTTTTATTAAATGCCTCAAACAAGTAATTTATCAAGATAACTGTTTCAGATTTATTCCATATCAAATAATTTCCTCAATAATTATGAGCTCTAGTAGTTTTTATATCCGTGGGGGGGGGGGCTGTGTATGTGGGGTTGTATGTATTTTTTTGAAATCCTCTGGAGCAGAGAGAGGAGCTGTGGATTATTGTTATGTATTCATTCATCAGTGTTTCTTAGGGTCAAAAACACTAAACTCACAACTTAAACTTTATCCGAGTCAAATCTGCAGAAAATCTGCAGAAAATAAACAAGTCTACGGTGGCCCTGAAGTACAAGACACCACAGCATTTCAGAAAACGCCACAGCATTTCAGAAAACACAACAGCATTTTAGAAAACACCACAGTATTTCAGAAAACACCACAGTATTTCAGAAAACACCGCAGCATTTCAAAAAACACACAGCATTTCAGAAAACACCACAGCATTTCAGAAAACACAACAGCATTTCAGAAAACACCACAGCATTTCAGAAAACACCCAGCATTTCAGAAAACACACAGCATTTCAGAAAACACCACAGCATTTCAGAAAACACAACAGCATTTTAGAAAACACCACAGTATTTCAGAAAACACCACAGTATTTCAGAAAACACCGCAGCATTTCAGAAAAACACACAGCATTTCAGAAAAACACAACAGCATTTCAGAAAACACCACAGTATTTCAGAAAACACCGCAGCATTTCAGAAAACACCACAGCATTTCAGAAAACACAACAGCATTTCAGAAAACACCGCAGTATTTCAGAAAACACCGCAGCATTTCAGAAAACACCACAGTATTTCAGAAAACACCACAGTATTTCAGAAAACACAACAGCATTTCAGAAAACACCACAGCATTTCAGAAAACACAACAGTATTTCAGAAAACACAACAGCATTTCAGAAAACACCGCAGTATTTCAGAAAACACCGCAGCATTTCAGAAAACACCGCAGTATTTCAGAAAACACCGCAGCATTTCAGGAAACACAACAGCATTTCAGGAAACACAACAGTATTTCAGAAAACACCACAGCATTTCACATTGGACGGAAAGGGTATTCCTTTAGGGAGAACACTTCTTGTTTGTGATTGGACAGAGCCAGCCAGAGAAGCACTGCTGTGATTGGTTGTTTTTGCTGCCAGTCAAGAAATGACGCTTCGTGATTGGTCAACACCCGACAGCGAAATATGTCCCAACACATCAGCCGTTAGCACACACTCAGAGCTCACAGCTCACAGCTCCTCATATCTGTTCAGAAACTGGACACAAGTTAAACATGTACAAACCACAGACTGTCTATGTCATGGCGAATACAGTTGCTGCTTTATTTATGTCTCTATGACGTTGTTGTGAGTGTGGACGGAGCAGCAACAGGTTAGTTTAGCCTGATGGGTCCGATTCCATTCAGAAAACACGCATTTCAAAAGCTTTTCGCATGCCGTCTTATCTGCAGACTTGTCAAAGCGTTAATTCATGGTTTTTACTAACCGTTATCAGTATGTAGTTACTTCGGCATCACTTTGAAACGTGTATTACAATTAAATCACGGTCAAATATGTTCATTTTGTTGTAGTTGATTTACATGGAGATACGCCTCGCCCCCTCTCCAGCGCCTCTTGTTTGAATGACAGGAACAAACACAGCTGACAGCCGCGGTGAAACTCGAGCGATTAGAGCGATGCAAATATTGGGTCGTCTACCATAGTATTTACATGGAGATAAGCCCCTTAAAAACCATGAATTAATAAAGCATTAATTCTATGTTTACTCCTGTTATTCAAACAAGACGCTGGAGAGGGGGCGGGCCGTATCTCCATGTAAATCCTATCGGAATCGGATCGATCAGGCTAAACCAGTGCTTCTCAAAGTGTGGTCCGCGGACCACTGGTGGTCCGTGAGCGCCCCCTAGTGGTCCGTGAGTATATCGGTAACATTTCACATTTGAAATAAATAAATACATTTGAGTTTTCCGCACTCTCGCGGGGATATCTCCGCAATGGAGCAAGGTTAAGTTTCACTTTCAATTGCATGATATAGCCCAGCACAACACCTTCATCACACATGTTGCCACTTGTTTGTACCATTTTCAGGCGATTTGTATATGTTCTAGAAAAACAATGTGTCTTTTGATATTTGTGGAGTTAGGTGGTCCGCAAGTGTTTTTTTATTGGTTAAGTGGTCCTTGGTATGAAAAAGTTTGAGAAACACTGGGCTAAACTAACCTGTAGCTGCTCCGTCCACACTCACAACAACGTCAAACATACAGACATAAATAAAGCAGCGACTGTATTCACCATGACATAGACAGTCTGTTTTGTATATGTTTAACTTTTGTCCAGTTTCTGAACAGATATGAGGAGCTGTGAGCTCTGAGTGTGTGCTAACAGCTAACGGCTGATGTGTTGGGCCAATCACGAAGCGTCATTTCTTGACTGGCAGCAAAAACAACCAATCACAGCAGTGCTTCTATGGCTGGCTCTGTCCAATCACAAACAAGAAGTGTTCTCCCTAAGGAATACCCTTTCCGTCCAATGTGAAATGCTGTGGTGTTTTGTGAAATGCTGTTGTGTTTTGTGAAATGCTGTTGTGTTTTGTGAAATGCTGTGGCGTTTTGTGAAATGCTGCGGCGTTTTGCGAAATGCTGTGGTGTTTTCTGAAATGCTGTGGTGTCTTGCACTTCAGGGCCACCGTACAAGTCAGACACTGAAACATGCACATAAATAACATAAGCGTTTAGTTTATTTAATAAAAGAGCACATGTTCAATGTGAAAAGTGACCGTAGATAGATTACTTCAGTTGTAATTTGGTGCTATATAAAAAAAAAAAACATCTTGAATTTCAGGGGGGGCACGCCAAGACAATGGTAAGGGAAACACTGCTGTATGTCGAGATCTAAAAATGTCGTGGGCACGATAATTATACTCATCAATATGACTTACTGTTGAGAAAACAATCACATCTTTATCACGAGTCAGCTTAAATGTATCTAAATTAGCATTTAATCATCCGAGGGGAACAGAAACATACCCCCAGTATGTGTGTTTGTTTTTGTGTCAACAAAACCACCCTCATCGCCATGGTTCCTACATGGAAGGAAGAGTGGGAGGGTGAGGGTCTCATCATCTTTGCGAGCAATTAATCACCCAGCAGGACGAATACTGGTCATCTAATTACAGACAAATTAGATGGAAGTAATTCCTGAGAGGGAGCGCAGCCTGCGACTCCATAATACCATTTCTGCTTCCTGTGTTTCCATCCAGTGAGCAGCAGCTGTGTGAGCCTCATACAAATATTGTGTTTCAAATTCAACAAAATGAGAGGAAATGGTACATGTTGAAGCAAAAATCTATTTTACATCCCCCCTTTTTTTTTATATAAAAGTGATCAGATTAATAGAAACTGAAATATATGTTTTGGAATAAAGGAGCATAACTCTTATATCAGAATCAAGTTTATTACCAGTTTACAAGACATTTTCTTTGGTCTATATTTGTGTGGACATAAGAAACATAAGAAAATGGGTTGTAAGAGAAGGTCAAAAATAAAACGATTATAAAAATACAGTATGTTTTTTTGTAGGTATTTGGCTATTACTGGAACATTAATCTTGTGAATTTTTCTTTCCTTTTATCTTCAGGCAGCAAGAAATATGGTACACATTACCTGAGAAAGTGGAACATAATAACTTCTACCCATACAAATCAATTCTCACACAACTTCTCCCATTCCTCTTATGCAATGCAATTTGCCTGCACAGGAAATGCATTTATTCACTCTCCGTTAGACATGGGAGTAAATCATATTTTCTCCTCTTTGTGACATTTCAGAAGTTGGCCCCAAATGTATTAGACAGTTAGATGGAAACACAGCTGGAATAAGGGAAATAAGTTCAGCCTGCAGGTGCTCTCTGTGTAGCTCACACACTTTCCCTCTCGCACACACTTGTTTCTTTTCTCATAGGTCTTCTGTTCTTCCTACATTTGAACTCCTCTTTCCATCTTTCTTTCGGTTTTTTATTCTTAGCCTTAACTGTCTGTTTTACTGGAACTAAAGGAGGAGTCTTGCCTGATGAATAAGCTAGGTTGTGCATCAACGGCCCCAGAAATGACTACAGGGCCACAACTCTCCTGCTGCTGGTAAATAAGAAAGTGTGTGTGTGTAGTTTCAGAGTGTGTGAAAGGGATAGTGAATAGTAAACAGATGCATTTTGCTGTGCTTTTGTTTGTACATTGTGTTTGTGTGCAGTCAACATGCCAGACACTCTGCTATGCTCATCTCTCTGAAAGCCCTGCAGAAACAGGGCAGGACGCCCACTCTCTCTCTAACAATACTTTGCCGTTCAATAATGTGCCGTGCATTCAGTGTACAGTTAAATAAGACCTGCTGGTACACGGTTTTCCATCTGGGTGCTTCTTGTTGTTACTATCTTAGTGTTGAAACATCACTTACTTACTTGAGCTCTTGTTTAACAGAAACTGTACAAACTGTAACTCTTTTGTTCTGCAAGCAGCATGGATATGTGGAAGGACATGTTGTACGCCTTGTAACGGACTGGAATTGCAGTCAACAACTGTGGATTGCTAGTGGTAACAGTTGCCTTAATGTAACTTCAACCTTATTAAATTGGTGGCTGTTCAGAAAATGGTCATAGATGAATAACTTTTGTAATTGTTTCGGATATCGTCCTACTGTAGGGGCGTCAGATGACTAAACACTTTGATTTGGGAGGCTGTGACGCTGATCATTAATATAAAAAATCTTGTGGAAATCCTAGGTGGTAAAATGTAAAGAAAAACATTGGGCGAAAACACGGTATGAGGCATTACAATAAAAGCAATATAAAGTGTTTTCTATGACAACATATATTTCACATTTTGTACTTAGTTTTTCCAATTTCCAAACCTTTGTTAATATTAAGATCAAAAACAGATTTGTCTTGTTTTCTGTTCACTGGCATCATTCTCCAACACTCCCCCATAAAACCCTTAACTGCCCTAAAGGGAATATAAACAGTGATCAGTGAAAGGCTGCAGACACTTTCAGATTTGACCGTTTTCATCAAGTGCAAGCTCATTAAATGACTCGCTTTTGGATAAAGTAAACGGCAAGATCAAGGCCACTTATGTTTTGACAGTAGATTATTAAAGGAAAGGTAGCCAAACTTCAAAAAGGCTGTCTCACTTCTCTCTGTTACACACATATATGATTCATTTAAAATGAAGGAGCACATGTCATTCAGTATTTCTGAGCCTTTTCTCTGGTTTATTATATTCAGCAGGGCTTCCTTGATCCAAACACATAATTATTCTCACGCTCAAACATCCGACTTCTTTGTCAAACGGCAATCTAAATGAAAAATAGATGTCATTATGCCTCCTTATGCAGAAATTGAAAACTGCGAATATGGAAAGTTGCTGCTCTGAAGACTGAGGCAGACGTATGAATGTGTCCCAATACTCAGGTGAATGTAATGCTTTTAGAGCTGGGAGCTGTGATTGGCTGCAGCATCCGTCTTAGTGGAAATGAAGCTGAATTGTTTTCAGCAGGAAAAATGTGTGTGTACGTTCACTACAGAAGAAACCAACTTTGTGCTTGAGTTTGGTCTGGATATGAAACGCTGTCAAAAGGAATGTAAAGTGTAATTTATCAAGGATAAACACACTGTCTACCACCTTAGCAGTGATTAACAACACAGCCACAACTCCTCCCAGATCTTCAGAGAGGATCCTCTCTGCTGGACGTCTCTCAGGTGGGGGATTATGGGCTGTGGGAGCTCAGAAAGTAGGACTGTGAGGAGGAAACCTGGAGGCGTTTGGCTGCAGAAGGTGACCTGAGAAGCAGACTTAAAATAACTAACGCTGCTGCAACGAAGCAAATGTGAAATGCCCCAAAAGACAAAATCATGAAACAAACAGTTTTTTTTTTTTTAGACATAAACACCATATCGTATGAACCCCATGAGAGCTCATGCAACAGTCACATCATTCAGGTGAGACGAAAAGTGTGCAAGGTTTTGCATTGATCACACCTCCTTTGAATTGAGAAGGCAAAATGATTCTTTCCGCAAATGTCCGCTAGGGTCAGTGTGTCTTTAATTGTGAGACAGTTGCTCTCTGATGATTGGAGATCCTCAAACTGTCAATTATCTGGCCAGTGGAGTTGCTTCTGGTAAAGCAACACTGGGTCTCTATTTTAAAATACAATCCATGGTATTATTTTGTAAACATTGGTAAAAACCAGAACAATGAACGTTACGCACATGTGAGAATTACGTTTTTTTGGTGCCTGCAGTCCTTAAATTGTGTTTTTTTTGTGTTAGCAGCTGAATATTTGTCTTTCAGCTGTGTATACACATAGACATCATGTTTAAAATATGACACAGGCCTGTATTCAGTTCATGACCTTATGATTTCCTCTGTGTTTGGAGGCTTCAGAGGTCATCATGTAGACGAGGCGAGCGCTGAGCCGGCGTCTCGTAGCTTCCTCCGGGAGATGAATAATCTCAGAGTTGCGAGGCTACAAATGTAAGCCTCTCATTTGTGAACTAATTGCGCCGTCGCCGCCGAAAGCGCGCCTGGGCAGCCACTGTTTGTGAGCAATTAGGATACAGATGTCGCCAGAGAACACTTGCTGCAGGTAATTGAAGCCGACAGCACAACAGGAAATGAAGACTGTTTCTGGGATGCAGGATAGAGATGTAGTGCCTGCTAAATAACCTGCTGTCGTTTTCAAGTGCAAGGGTTTTATATTGGATTTACTATGCAGCCCATTGACTTTGAAAAGAAGGACACCTGATACTGTATGTTGCCTGGAGCTACAATTAAGGAGTTAGCTCTATTTCCTTGGCTGCGTATAGCTCTTGCCAATGTACCTGAGCACATAATGTAAGTGTAAAAAAGTGACGATAAAGCCAACTCAAAATGAGGCCAGTGAAGATGGAGTCTTATTTTTATCAGAAGTGATTATTCCGCTATTATAAATTCATTTTCTTCCACGCAGACATCAGTATGAACGTTTTTCTTTTTTTATCCCTCGGATGAGAAAGACATCAAAGTCTTTTCGGGGATGAAGAAAAGAGCGTTATCACGTCCGCTGTGTTTTACTTTATAAAGACTTTGAGAGCTGCTGAATAATTAAGGATATCTCAGAGTAGCTCTCTAATAAAAGGTAGAAGTCCTCCCTGTGAGAGGGGACAGCAGCACTCAACTTTTTCAACATTTATCCTCAACTTCTATCTCAAGACATGGACACATCAGCCTCTTTTTGAGTTATGCAATCTTGCTGTCATTGCCTATTTCCAGTGCAGCTAGTGCAGTGGTTCTCAAAGTGGGGGGCGCGCCCCCCCTGGGGGGCGCAGAGTCATGCCAGGGGGGGCGCGAGAGACATGGAGGAAAAATTGTTAGAAAAAAAAAAAAAAGATAAAAAAAAAAAAAGTCATAATTTGAAAAATGATTTATTCAAAAATAATATGATGCAGTACTATTACGTCTGGGTCTCTGTGTTTCATTAAAGCTCGGCTCTGTGTGTGTGGAACGAGCCATTTTGTGTGCGCGAGAGAGAGAGCGCACCGGTACCGGAGATCGTTGTTGTTAGCTTCTGGTGCTAGCAAGCTACGCTAACGGAGTTTTTTCAACAACAAGGTGGAGGAGAGTCCTCTCCTGTCAGACTGAGAGACTTAGTGAGCTAAAGGACTCTCAGTGTTATCTCAGTGGGTCTCAAACATTTTGGTCACCATTAATGTAAACAATTATTTCCAAGGCACACGTTTATATGATCATTATAGTTATAAAAAAATACGAGAATAAATGAAAAACAGGTAGGAAATACTATATGACAGTAAAACAAGAATAAAGTTTAAAAAGGTGATTTGTAAAATATCCATTAAGAAAAAGTAAATCTGTTTACAGTTCTGTTTCATATGGGTGTTGAGAGATGCATCCATAGATCTCTTCATTTTGCTCTCAAAGTGCACCAGATTGATGCTTTTAACTTCAATATTTAAAAATAAATCTTCCCGGGGGAGCTTGCCCCCGGACCCCCCTATGTGAGGTCCACACACCACCTATAAAAATAGCACTTTACCCCTGCTTACACCTATATGCAGCCGTGAGCTGATTATCGAGCCTTCATTGTGACAATCGCGGGTACACTGTGTATATGCGTGGGGAATGTTGCAGTAGAAAATTCCACTGTAGCGACCGGTACATTAATGGGAAACCCTAAATGTTTGAGCACCCTCTATGAAACGTCAAGCTACCCCACAGCACCCCCAAAATAAATCTCTGGCGTCGCCACTGAGCCTGACTATTTGTGTTGGGGGGGCCCGACTTTTTTTTTTGTCCAAAGGGGGGGCCTGACAGAAAAAGTTTGAGAACCACTGAGCTAGTCTATTCAAATTGTTTTGCAGTGCGAGTTAAAGGAAATTGCTACGTTTGCGCCATTGTTCCCCGTGCTGCATGTAACAGTCTGTGATTACTGTCTTCCGCGCTGGTGTTATTATAAAGAACTCGAGGTAATCCCCTAGTAATGAGAAATGGACACAACAGGAGGTTAATAAAATGGCAATCTCAACTACACGCTGGCACACATTTACTCATCATAAATCAAGTCACAGTAATGATTTGCTTGCTCATTGATTCAGGTAAAACCAAGCTTTCTGTGTTCCTCCTAACAGCTCCCTACTGAAGGTGACTTCGTGAAAAATCTGTTTTTACCGTTCTGTATAGAATCTGATTGGAGATCATGAGGGTCTTTACGGATGCTGCTCTAAAAGCTGAACGGCCCTTTGCTTTTCGGTGGTTTTATATTTCCAGTCATTTTGTGTGCAAGGTTTATTTAAAGTTGTGAAAATGATCTCTGTTGAATGTTTTATGTCTGAAATACTTTAAAATGGCTGAATACCAGCTCAGAGGTGAGGTTTCATTACTCTGGGAATTTTCTGACCCAGCCATTTGTTATAGGGTTTCTTGTCATTATTGATCTTTTTGATGGGAGCAAATCAAATCAAATCAAGTTTTATTAATATAGCACATTTATAAACGATTTTTGGTCGAGCCAAAGTGCTGTACATATAATAAAAATAGCCTACAGTAGAGACACTTTACAGCTATCATCTTTATCTTTCATAGTAGTCAAATTCCAGAGGCTATTTGAACTTTTGGGGGTTTTGTAGCTACTATTTACTCCATTAGCCATTTAGCCTTGTGTCACGTTTCTCTGTGATGTGTTTTATCTACTTGCTGGATCTCCATCATCTGAGCTTGCTAGTCCCCATAGATGGCAGTCTCGAGCTACAGTCAGATGTAGCCCCCCCCCTTGTCTGACACAGAGACATGATGTAGACTTTGAACAGACACACACACACACACCCTGAAAACCCAATCACACACACGTGTATATATATACATTCTGTCCCATGCTTACACAGCCTTCTTTCACACAAGCACACACCTGCATGCACAAATAGAATCCACCTACAAACTGGAAGAAAGTCAAATGTGAGGCAGAGTGCAAATGAGAGAGGAGGAGAGGCAGAGGTCTTTAAACAGACTTTCAACCTCACATAAATGTTTAATCTTGAGTGCTAACAACTTGTGTACCTCTGATTGGTCACTATAAAAGGAAACGATGGTGGCAGGCATAATCAAACCGTGTCAAAGAAAGTAGATGTTTTACAACAACTATGTGACTCTACTGTGGTTTTTATGAGAAGGCTAGACATAAAAAATCATGACCCCCTCTAATGACCCAGTAAACATCTGCACCGTGCTGATGTGTCCTTGAAAGCGACACTGAAGCCCACATACAGACTCGAGGCTGCAGTTCTTTTTCTTTAACTTGAGCTGTGAAGCTAGGCAGGCAAAATAGAAAAGATAAATGTTCTCTGCAGGATCAATAGTGTGTTACAGAAGAAAGTATTACACACTCCTTTAATGTGAAACATTAGGCCGGAATGGTTGGGTTTGGGTAAAGGCAGAATCACATAAAACGTTAATGTGCAGTGAAGGGGAGCATTTCAAATGTATGCCTACTTTTACACCAAGCCTTTGAAATATGCTGACCTTTCCCTCAGTGTAATGCTCTGAAGCTACACACTAACCCAGTTCTAAAAGGAAACTAAATCTTTCTCACTGCACAGACCAAAGTCAATCTCACTTTTCACACTGAGTTTTAAAGTGTTGTATATGTGTATCAGTAGACATGATGCAAGAAGGCAAAGCGGAAATACTCTGGGCACGGAAACCAACATAAGGCACTGAAAGGTTATCAGATGAGTCGAAAATAAGAATTAGTAAAGAATTGCAGTTGGAATTTATAAAAAATATAAACCTTTTAACAAGTGAATAAGAGTAAACAAGAACAATTGTTGCACCTTTCACCTTAAATAGGTAGATCAACTATTTTAATTTGAATCGTATCTAAATAATGTAGTCTTATTTTCAGTACACATATCAAGATGACTGTGTGGTCAGTTAGCTTACTTGCAAACACTGCTAGCTCAACACACTGCTAGCTAAACGCACTGCTAGCTAACCGCACTGAGCACACACTTTTTTAGCTAGCTGCCTACAGTAGATGCAGCTCCATTTGCTAGCTATTCTTCTATGTAACTGTAATATTCATTTATATATATTAAGTTATATTTCTGTCTTATCTGATGCACTTTTTCTGAATTTTGTCTAAATCTAAGCACTCCAGCAAATGAAATCTTGTTTTCATTCATATATTACCAAGCAATACTCCCCGGGGGGGGGCTTGTGTCCGCACCACGGTGCTAATGCAAGCATGTGTCAATGGCATTGACTCTAATGTAATGTGATCGGTTCTTTCTAATGAGGTGAAATGAGATGACATTTCACTTGCCAATCCATCATGAGCCAAATACCCATTTGTAAGACTGCCTGAGACTCAATGTTCCGGCGAACAGCAGCCGGCTAGTTAATGGTGCTGCTCAATGTGCACTCCACTGATGACAATGCACTTTATATGGCTTAACAGTCAAAGCAGTATAAATACTAGATACATTTGAAGGACATTCTATATGTAAATGTCATTCAACCACATTTTAATGATTCATTAAATGATGAATGAAATTAGGCAATTCAAAAATAATCAATGTATTTCAAAAAAATAAGGAACCATTTTGTGTTTTGGCTCTTGAGTGTACTTCGTCACTCTTTCAGAAGCACTATATTCCCTGTCAGCATGTCCTCTACCACCCTCCCTCCTCCATCACCGTAATGCCTTTCACCTTGTGTCGGGGCAGTAGTGGTTTGAACGAGCGACTTTGTGCGCGTATGTGTGTGTGAAGCGGAGTGTGTAGGGTTAAACGGGGCAGGGGTTGATCCTGTCTGCCCTGAGTAGGCCTGCTCTCCGCTCTTCTGCCCACTGAAGCTGAAAATAGGACTATGGCTGCAGGCGCTCCCTCTGCACAGCTCACTGCTGAAGCACAGCACCGGACAACTTTAGATTCTCAACATAACAGCACACTTCCAATCCAATCCAATCCATTTTATTTATATAGCACATTTAAAAACAACAGAGTTGAACAAAGTGCTGTACATCAACAACTGTATAAAAACATAGCATAAATACATAAAAACAGACAGGACATGAAACAAATGTAATACGAGACGATGAAACCAGATCAGAAGCCACCGACTGAAAAACTCTCCTTTATGACGTAAAAACAATACAAAACACTAGTAAGGTAAAAAATAAATAAATAAATAAAAACCACACTTGTGCATTGTCCCCTGATATCAGCATTTTAGACCAGACTTTATTTATATGGTTCAAGGGTCCCTCACTTAATGCTGTCTCATGTGGGACACCACTATTGTTCTTTACAAAGTACTTGCTAGAATCAATCAAAGAAATGCATATTTTATTAATGTATGCAGGGAAAGATGAACTTTTGTATTTCAACCTTCAAATAAAAGATTTTCATAATGAATGTATCCATCAGTAATGAAAATAATGTACAGGTTTTTAATATGCTGGAAAAAAATGCAAATCCTAAAGAGCCAATGGGGTAAACAAATGTATGGGCAAAAATGTCAAACGGTATTTGGTCAGTTCAGCATGGCAATTCTATAAATTAAAAAGATGCAACAGAAACATATTTTATATTTCTACCATTCTTCTGGTGCCTACCACACTGCAAATAAGTTAAATCCAATAGTTTAGTCAGAGGTCAACTCCCTCTCAGAACTCATATGTTCAGAAAATTCAACACAAGCAAGAGCTGCAAATCTCCACAATAGAGAAACTTGAACCTTTAAAAATGTTTGCGTTTTTTAATTGGATAAATTAGTTTCACATTTTTGACTAATACTGTTGCTGAATAGCATGTTCTGATTAGTGGATCCTACGTGTACAAGGCTGAAGCACTTGGGTACAATGATTCAGGTTTCTGTTGACACTTTCCCACTTAAATAGCCAACAGAAAAAGAAGTAGACGTGGTAATGTGAACAATCTAGGTTTTAGAATATTAAAAAAATTGCTTCTTCAAATGGAGGAATGAAATGTGTTAGGACTCTTTTCATTTTGGTGAGGGAAGAACTGAATGCAAGTACTACTGTATACCTAACAAAAACGTCTGCAGAATACCTGTAAAAATATTTAGATGTTTAAATTGTTGATGATTGATTTTCTATATTTTGAACAAAGCCCTCTGATGGATTTTCACACATTTCTCATTCAGAGCCGGCTGTGAGATAAACAGCATTGTGGAAGGTTACAGCTTATTAAAACAGAATGGCGCTCAGCCTGCATAACTCATGCTTATTATACCTGTGACTTTCACAAAAAGCAGCTTTTGACCATTTTCACACGTCAGGAGACAGTTTTTGGTCCTGCTGAAACAGATTTGTACTGCAGCAGAGTGTGTGGCACTGAAGCAACAATAATGTGACAACTCAAAGGACTGAACCCAACACAACAGAAACTCCCTGTCTCCTTATTTTGCTCAGATTTTCTTTAGCTTGTCTCTATGTCACTTGAGTGTTGGTTAAACCTCTTAAAACGAGTCGAAACAAGACGGTTTGACCTCCCTATCACCGTGCACTTAAAATGTGTTTACTCAATTTTGTACTTAGACAGCAACCATCTAGAGTCAAACTAATTATCGCATTACCTTAATGTGTGCTTGACAGCGCTCCTTCAGGACTTCAGCTAATGACCGTCACCTGCAGATCGGTACTGATTTGATCACATGCCGGATAGCAAGCCTCTCGAAAGCACGGCACACACAGCCCATCGGCCAATTAGATGCTTAACTCAATTTGAGGAAGACGGCAATCAAAGTGATCTTCAGAAATAATGTCAAATCTGAAAGTTAATCTTCATCTGCCTTTATGAAACTTTTGCAAACTCTCATTGCTGCTAATAATTAGCTGAATAAATGCTGGATCGACGGTCAGGAGCTGAACGTCCAAATTTCATCAGACAATTCATTTTATTCTTTATAATAAAGTTTATTTCCTTATTGATTCCAATTAAGATACTTGACTTACGCATCGGCCCGTAATGATTACCGACTCCATACATAGCAGTTCAATTATTTTATATATTAAGTGATAAGCTTGCATTTTCGCTTGGCTTGGCACAGGTTTAACTATTTGTAAAACCAAAAGGCTACATACTGAGAATGAATGCCAGAGAACTGACTTTAGTATCTAGTTTGATAGTCAAACCCTAACCCAACTAAATAAGAACACCTCAGAATATGTACAATATAAACAATTCCTTTAATATATTCTAAAAGTGTAGAGTGTAGCCCTGATTTAGGAAAATAAAAGTACAGTAAAAATAAAAAAGTAGAGCAACAGGAACATAAAAACTATGAATGTGCAACAGTAAGAGATTGATCTCTTATTGAACATTACATTACATTACATTGCATTTAGCTGACGCTTTTATCCAAAGCGACTTACAATAAGTACATTCGACCAGGAAGACACAACCTTGAAGAAAACAGAATTATATAAGTACATCAGGTTTCATAGAGCCAAAACATTTCAAGTGCTACTCAACTGGCTGTCCTTTATTAGTATATAAGTGCTTTGTTAATAGTTCTATCGCTCGAAGTGGAGTCGAAAGAGATGAGTTTTCAGTCTGCGCCGGAAGATGGGCAAGCTATCTGCCGTCCTGATGTCAATGGGGAGCTCATTCCACCATCTTGGAGCCAGGATAGCAAACCCACGTGTTTTTGCCGATGGGAACTTGGGTCCCCCTCGCAGCGAGGGCGCAGCGAGTCGTACATAGAAACTGTTTTTTTCTAGAGCTGATGATCGAAGTAGCTAACAATTAACCTAACATTTACACAACTATTGCAGAGTTGGCGGTTTGATCCCCTAAGTGTTCTTGGGCCAGTGTGTATATTCCCAGTGTTTTGGATCAGTATGTGTGTTTGAATATGATTCAGAAAGGGAATTCATAAAAGTGCTTTTTCAATTGCAGGCTATTTAATTATAAGTAAACACAAATTAACATGATCTGTTTCCAGCTAAGGATTTTCTGCTTTCTTGTATTACATCACTGTAATTTATATTTCTTTGTGATTTAGACTATTGAAAGGTAACTAAGAGGTCTTGGGAATGATTTGTTAACCAGAATCCCCATATCGAATGAAAATAATGTTATCCCTAAATGCATTGCAAGCTCTTATCTGTGCATATGCTTCAACCTTATAAAATGACGGTGCTGTGAGATATTCTAAAGCTGTTAATGTGTATTCTCAAATCACCCACCATCAATTAATCATCTCAGTCAGTTTCTCTCATCCGTGCGCACTTTATTTGTTTGTTTCAGGACGCCGTGCAGTGCTGTCTTTCTGTCTATCTATCTGTCTGCTCACTTTAACTCTGGCTTTGTTGTGTCTGCGACAATTCGTATCACGGAGCGAGCCTCCTGCCAATATTCATACCTAGCATCAGTGAAACAAGATAGCTGGCATCAATTAGGCAAAACAGGTCGAGAGCGTGGCAGCACATCAATATTTATTTCATCTGCATATAAATGAGATTAGGTTTTAGGGAGCTATTTGCTGATGAACCTTTCCCTCTCCAGAGCTCTCAGACACTTGTTATGTCAGAGAGGGGGGATGAGGAGGAAAACCTGAGGTATAATAGGATTCAGGGAAGAGGACATTAAAAAGCTGAAGGTGTTTGTTCTCAATGAGGCGGCTCAATTTGTTATCTGGCAGTTTAGGCTTCTGTTCATTTGTAACCGAACGCAACATTTCTGAAGAAGAGACCAAATTTCAAAGAGGTCGTAGGTCATTTCCCAGCAGCTCACTGGCCCAGACACACTAGAAGCTATATCAGCGGGGTCTGACATTGATGCTGATGAACTGTGGAGCACGTCTCGGAGCTGGAGACTCAATCGCGTGTCATGCTGTGTGTTCACATTGGGCCTCGGGGGCGACTGCAGCCACAGCCAGCGCTGGGTGTCTCCGCAAGACTGCATGAATTTGTGTCCGGGCCCGAGTCTGCACGAGGAGGAGAAAAAAGTTGTCTGTTCAGAGGGAGATGTGGGTAAACCCGTCGATGGAGCTGTCTGAACGTTTGAGTCCTCTGCAGCCTTCAGCTACTCTGATTACGTGAACCAGCATGCAACAGTGATGGGACGTGACAGGTGGAATTTCCCCTAGTGGTGCCCAGAAAAGAACAGGACAACTAAACTTGTACCGGGGACAACATGCTCCCGCTGACATCTGTCTACACGAGTGCTGTACCAACGAGTATTTTAAATATTCATCAGTCTGTTAATTGGTTCTAAGAGACCACAGTGGTGACAACTTATTTATAATTATCGTCAAAGTGTCAATGGTTGTTCATTGTCTTCTTTAGTAATTGACATCTACAACGAACCTAAGATAATTTTGTACTTTCAAAGCCTCCTGCAGCAAAAGTAGACCATTCTTATAGCATCAGAAGAAAAAATTATATTTGTATGAGATTAAGATTCATGGAGAGTGAGACGCTATATCAACAAAAGGCCACATATTTAACTAGCATGGCACTTCACGGAGAACACAGACCTCCACCAAGGCCAACATTATGTTTACATTCTCAGTGGATTGTCCCATTTCTTAAATTGGAAAAAATCTTTCTAATTGTCAACCGTTTATTTTAGATTATTCCGACATTGCATGGTTTCAAGAAATAAAGCCCAAGCTTTGGAAAGAAAGTCAAACAATTTGTGTATCTGCTTTAATCATTTGGATCTGCTCCGATCCTTTTACAGTTCTTCCTTGGCCCATTGCATTTATGAAAATCAGGTCAGTAGTTATTTCTGTAATCTTGCTGAAAGACAAACAGACGTAAAGAAATAACATCATTGGCGGGGTAAATAAAGAATCTATTGTTAAAATCTGCCGGATCCAGGTCATTAGTAGTCTTACAGGTTAAGAGTTGATACATGGCTCATTCAGTGACCATCATGTCAATCAACGGACTGAATATTTGATAATCAGCAGCAGGGCACGCTTTACCTAACACTGCTTCAAGCCTCAGATTTAGGTTTATTTCTTTTGAATCCGTGACATTTTATCAGTCTAAGATGATTCATCGTTTGCGTAACATATAATTGATCTTCTCCGTGTGTCACTGCACTCCCAAGGCATTTATTCTGCCTTCATCATGCCTCTGCTGGTTGTGAGCATATCCCAATTTGAAAACCAACAGGTTTAAATGGCATCAAATGTGAGTGAAAACATGAAGAACATCTGAGGCTAAAATCAAAGATGAGCTTTGAAAGCAGCCCTACTGAGAGGGCCTTTCTCCTCCGCTCTTGAAGTCATGAAAGCCTTTATGTCGAGTGCCGTTTTCCCCAAAATGCACTCTCACTCAAGAACAAAATGGAGCCCTTAAGGGACCTCTACAGAGAAGATGGGCCGTATAGATCAGTGGGGAAAAAACAGGGTTTCTCTTTTCAACAGCTGTAGCACTACACACTGAGGTCAATTTCCTGTGTCAACCCTTCAGTGGAGCTGACATTTCCTCAAGTTTATGGGAACTTGAGGAAACTTCTCTTGCATTTCAGTTACCTATACTTACCCACACTTAGTGGTGCTGAGCCTTTCATCGCTCCTTCCACACGAGTGCTGACCGCTGCCGAGTTTGTAATTGACCTCTTCTCACGCACAGAGAAATCAATGAAAAGCTTTGCAGTCATTATTGGGGGAATAGACTCTGCAACACTGGCCTGTTCAAATGTTGATTTTCTTTAAGTCACTCCTCAGCTGATCAAGTGGCTGCTGTTTGCAAGCCTGACAAATCGGTGTACTTTTTTAGCTTTTTATGAATCCATAGACGTGATCTGGTCGGTTCTTTTTACAGATTCAAGGCTTGTGTTCAAAGTTTATCGTACTCATATCTGTACATTAAGTAATTTCCCAATAAGGTTGTTGTTTGTTACTTTTTTTCCTTTTGTATCAATAATTATGAATTGCAGTTGACAAAAATCGGTAAATTAATGAAAATAACTATCAGGTGGGAGGCCACAGTGATTTACTGATATGTCGGAGCTGAAGTCCATTGCTTGGGTCAATAATAACCATGTAAGAAAGAAGCTCTAAGAAATGCCTTAAGGGGATTTTATAGTTTTTGGAGGAAACTTGAAAGAAACATTATTTCCTGCCTGTGAGGGACACATTGGACTGGGGGCACAGTTGGGTGCTTGCTCTGAGTAATGTTCTGCAGCGTTTTCAGCAGCCTTTTATGTGTGCCAGCACCAGGGCTTTGAATCCAGTGCAGACAGCCATGGGCAGCCTGTGATTTGGATGTTTCCAGGGAGGGGTGACGCAGCACAATTTGAGATGGTTGACCGGCTGCACTGTGGTTGAGCAGAGAGACCTGTAGTAGCTTAGCTCACATGGGTACATCCAGGAAATGGAATTAATGTTTGAGTCGGATCAGAGTCTGAAGGAAAAACTGCAGTCTCAAAGGTAGTCATACAATTCATAGGCTAAACTAAACTCTATTAGAAGTCCAAATTGGTTTGAGCGTACTTCATTTTCAGAACGAGTTGTGTCTGTTTTACAGTTGAAAAGCTGCATCTGTTAAACAAATTACCATTTAAGCAATAGTCATTAACAGTTTTGTAGTTCCAGAAGTAGAAATTAAAGTCTGTTTTGCTGCCTGCCAAAAGCTCCTTTTATATTCACAAAGTAGTTGCTTACTTTGTGTGTCTGCTGTTTGTTGCCAGGCTGGATGAATTGTTCAGACCTTTTAATTAAAGGAGGTGAGAATGAACCAAAGCAGCAACTTTTAAGAAGTAAAACTGAGCTGAAAGTGAGAATTCTCTGCATCCCTACATAGAACCCCATTTCACATTACACATTGTCCACAGCCAAGTGAAGACTACAATTGAACATAGCTTCATTCCTATGCAAAGTTAAGCAGTTGATTTGCATGATGCATCTTCAGATGACCTTTTACTAAGGACTATGTCCCAGATACTGGGTGCTTAATAATGCACTGTACACATTCAGGCTTCAGAACACATTTCCCTCCGAAAACCTCCTCCGCACACCAAATTGACTGCTTGTAGAGCGGTCCCTGTACAACAGTGAAGAGCTTTGGAAGGAATCAAGTTGAAATCCTGTGGAGATCTGACCTGACAACCGTTCCTCTTGGAGTTTAAAATACCTCAGATGATCTACGCTGCAGCTTCTAGTCTGCTTCTCACTCCGCATGCGCTTGTCCAAAGGCTTCACTTTGTTCGGCCTATGTTTGTGGGTTTGTCTCTGGTGCATCCCTGTTTTCTTGCAATGTATTGGTTTATCCATAAAAGGCATTCTGCTGGGGGATGTTAGCTCAGAAACAGTCCACCGCTCTGCTCAGCAAGCTCTGATCTGAAGTCAGGCTGCCAAATGCAATTGGGCAAAAAGGCCTTTGAAGTGTCCCATGATTGGCTGTGTGTGGCGGCTATTCTGACAGCGCAGGTTGTGACGGGGAGGCAGTATTTGAAGCAACTCTGTTGGTGACACTGGGCTGGTATTCCATATTTCTGAGATGTTAACATGTGTGTGTGTATAGCTTTTTAACCTGAGTGTGTGTTTGAAGAGAGAAATACTTGATGGATTTCATTCAGCTCTGGCAAATGCGTTTGTGTGCAAAACCTGAAGACCTCTCTGCATCCCTTTACAGGCCCCAAGTTTACTCTACAAATAATAATTCAAGCAAATATTTCGTCCCTCTGAGCGTCACATTGTCACAGTTCATTAAAAGGTAATTGAAAAGGAATATTCAACAGTTCCCTCTGCACGTGCACCACTTTACCCCATTACACTTGCTTAAGAAACATTATTATAGAATATCATCCGCGGCTCCGTTTGCTCTCTGGAAGCTACATGAGCCTCTTACAGCACGACATATCCTCAAATTCATCTCTGCCAGAGCAAATAAACAAAGCGGGGAATACGGGATATGCAAAGTGTGATTCAGCTGCAACATTTTAAATCTTTCTTCCATCAGCTTCTATTAGCAGCTCTGCCAAGCTCAGCAGACCGCAGTGCTCCCGGGCTCTGATTGGGTTAGTTCAATTTAATTGGCCCCAGCAAGGTGTAATGGGAGCCGTGCTGGAACAGTGACGACGCGTAGGAGTGAGCCCTGTGGCGGCCATTATGACTCGGCTATTAAACAGCAATGCATTGATATAAATAAGCCCTGGTTTCCTGCAACTGTGTGCTAACTCAGCCATCAATTATACTCTGGGCATTAGGGGTCAAGCTTCAGTGAGATGGAAGTGTACTGCCCCATAAACACGGCCATTGGCTTAGTTCTTTAAAGGGTTAAACATGTCACAACTTATTGAGGGATAATATGTGCAAGATATCTCCCCTATTATCATTTCTCCTCTAGTTCAACAGAAAATGTATAAAAATAAAATAACATCTTCAAGGGGTGCAATTTTTAAGTCAGAAGGAACTGATTTAATTACGAAAACATTACATTAACAAAGGATGGTTCCAGCCTATTGCATCTTGGGTCTTGCTTTGAAAGTCAAGGCTGTGATTTATGTCGAGTCATGATGATAAAGTATTCACCAAAGTTATAGATCAAGTCTTGGAGAGATACTTAAAAATCTGATTGTAGGTTGTCAAAACGTTGTATAGATATGGAGGTGAAACCTGAAGCGAGCATACTTACAATTTCTGTAATAATCGTAATTGCAAAGGAAAAGTTGAGGCGTGCAAAACTGCAGCCTACCTTTCTGACGTCTCATGTCACTTTCCTGTTTGACTTCTTTTATATATCAGAAACTTAGCAAAACTACAAAAATAAGAAGTTGTTAACGATATATTCACAAGTTGGAAACGCTTGAAGTGATTTGGAAAGGGCAAAAAAGTAACATGGAAGACTAGCTAGCTAATCTTAATGCTTTGTAGACATGTTTGTATTATTTCTTGACACAACCTATATGTTTCACTACCAAGTACACCAATGAGCCTTTACACTTTTTAATAGATTTAACATTAGCGCAATTCACATTTCAAATGCAATATTGGTCACAAAAGATTAGAATTCAATATCTTTCTTGCATCGTATAAAGCCTCACTCTGCTCCTTTCATTTATGGATTTCCACATGGCCCAGTGGAGCTAAATGGCTCTATCATGGGGTGTCAGTGATTACTGGATGCACACTGGGCCTTTGAATAACAGCCCAATTAAGAAACACATATTGATCTTTGCTGGTCCCTTCCTTTCCAGCTCTGCGCCTTTCTCTCAAGCGTTGTCTATTTTATAACTATGACCCTCGGCTTTATTCTCTCCACTCATAATCATCACTTATCTACGCTCTAGGAATTATTTTTTCTTTCATCTGTCAGGAGTTAGTTAGACATATAAATATAGCAAAGTACCTTGTGCTCAAGTATAACGTTTGAGATCTCTGTGATGTCTAGCAACAAAGTTCATGGAAATGAATCATCGTGTGTGATTCGCTTCACTGGGTCTCTTGGCACTGTCTCTACTGTGACAGAAGTAATATTGCTGTCAAGGCAACCGCATTGTTGAGTTTGTGTGTTTGGCCTTTTTACCTCTCTGTCCACTTCATATGCCTAAAAGTCTCTCAGTAGGAATGGATTCCTTTGTGTCTTAAATGCTGAGAAGAAATGACATTTTTTGTGGCGTCAGTTTGACACGACATGGCAGGAGACGGATGATAAACATGTTAAAGGGGGAGAGTGTTTCCTCCTGACTGAGCCACATTAGCATGTGGAGTGTGGATGCTCCATCCCACCGTGGACCAAGGTGAGGCTATTTCACACTCTTTTGGACTTCAAAGCTGTTATATGCGAGCAGCTTCGACATGCTCGCTCTGTTGGCAATGTCTCCGTGCTTTTGATTCACCCATGGCAGTCTGCTTCTGCCTTTTTGAAATCTCTTTATCGTTCACCCTCTTCTTCAGCATCCTACCTTCTGCTCTTCTCCTTTGGTGCCCATCCACATATTAGAAGCTCATTGTAACATATTTTGCTCAGCATCAGCCGTTTGGTTGGCTTCTCCCTCGCTGCAAATCGGACTCCTCAACAAAAACTTGCTCGTTTTCTATCCTGGCTGTGCGTGCAAACTGGACGCGATGCTTTTTTTTTCATGCGTCGCGATTACATGTAAAGTCCATGCAAAGTACTGTGCAATGGTTTGGCTTACTTGAAGAAAATGTACCTGCAGGTTTCTTACTGTTCTGAGTTTGGTTCTTCATGGTTTATTGGACTTATGTCCCTTTGGATAAATGCTAAATATAATGTGATTTACATAATAGAGAATTCTAGACGTTTGGGGCTACCAGGCATGTGCAGTGGCTACTTTTGTGATGGCAGGACTTTGATCAATCTTTGTTGCAAATTTAAACCCATCACTTCTGTGTGTGTGTGAAAACAAAGCACTTTGAGTTGCTCCTTGAAGTTGCTGACACTTCAAATGAAAAAATAGATAACCCCATTTGAGGATTATGTTTCTTTTACAAATATAGAAGCAAAGAAAATGGTAGCCTGAAACGAAAGAGAATAGGAGATAGAATTAAAGAGGAGGAGACCAAGGAGACAGGTTAGGTGATTATCATCGCACAATCGTATTAAATCAGTGACTGGATTTGGAGTCGTAATCTATTTGATGAAATGATTGGCTGGCTCAGCAGTAAAAAGTAGCGCAGTTAGTGTAAAAGCCTGAGTAGGTGGTGTGATGCGAGTGAAAATGGTGGATCTAGGAATAGAAACAATCGTTTAGAATGGGGGCAAACTGCGAGGCACTAAAAACGTAATATAGGGAATTAGCTAATCACCAAAGAAGTGTAACTGTAACTAAAGAGGTGTTAATTGCCCTATGCTTTTCACTCACATTTTATTATCTTCATTGCCTGATTAGGGTGCTTTTAAAACAATTGTTGGGGTGTCATTTGGCTGGTTTTCTATGTTACACTTGGATGAGCCAACTTTCCAACATCTGTGCAGTATAAGTGTTTTTTTAAAGTATCTTTTACAATGACGTTTTTCCAGAAATGTTAGATGGTTTTCTCTTAAACCACACGAGGACCCATGTGATTACAGATTCAATGTGTTAATGCTATTTAGAGCAGTTGTTCTGTTCTAAAAAAGCTTTCAACAGTTGGGAAGAGAAAATGGTTCTGAAGGAGTTTCAGAGTTGCAACCTTTAATTCACCTCTTTGTTTTCAAGCATGGCTTCTCTTCGAGGTGTAAAACAAGCCTCTCTCCAGGGTGATATACCTGGAGACTTTACAGATTGCTGATGTACTTAGTGGCAGCCAGTGGCTTTTAGCTAAAGCTGCCACTCACGCCAGAGCGGGGACCAAATTTAGCTCTGACTGGGCAAAGGTAGCACTCAGAGCTTTGGGCGTTTTAAATATAGTTTTGTACAAGGACAGAGAAAGGTGTTACCTGTTTGACTTACACAGCCTGATGGGGCCAATGACGGGTCATGACATCATTAAACATTAGTATACAGCTTCTGTAGGGCTCCTCATCTACATATAGCACATAATAACAGCATGTATTGATAAATACCATGCTGTAGAGATTTTATTCTGGCCTCCACCCTTAAGCACATAAATCCATATTGAGCTTTTATGTACTTTTCTATTCCAATATTCATGTATTCAGTGCCACTGTCTTTCCTACTGTGGACCTTCAGTCATGAAATGTGCAAAAGACAACATTTTTGCTTATCATTATGAAGTTTATTTTGGTCGTGCAATTTGAATGGTTTAAGAATAATCAAACCACTTGTGTTAAATGGGTTCCCTATAAGCTTAGCTTTCACTGCCTTCATGAAGCAATTCAGCCTGCCAGTGGGTTCCATTCTACCTTTTACAATAAAAGCCCAATACATATACAGTACACAACAGGAGTAATGTTAACGGTGAAAACTCTACACAGCTGAAGAGCCCCAGGACAGAGGAAGCTAAGAAGCCCAAGAGGGTAGTGATGACAATCTTCCTTACTCTTAAGCAAGATTGGGGTGTGTGAGCGATCCAGCTCACGACAGGGATAAAATATGACGGACGAAGAAGCAGGTTTGAGACACAAGCAGGGTTTATTTGAAACTGAAGGTGTAAAACACAAAAGAGGCTTCCATGAACCCTGGTATGCTCCTGTATTGTCCAAGGTGGCTGGGAAAGTGATAGTCCTTCTCCCAGGACCCAATCTACTGCAAGGGACAGAGCAGAACCAGGATACCAACATTTATACTGAGAGCTTAATTACCTGATTCTGCTCAGCTGCCTGGTCTCCGGCCGAGCCACTCCCATCACTCCAGCAGCCGCCACCCTAACCACACCCCGCTGCCACAGTGTGTTTACCAAATCTCCCTAGTATGAATAGTCCTGGTTGTATTACTCTCTGTCATAGCGCTCAGATTGGGGTTGGTAATTCTGTTGTATTCTGTGTGTTTCTTTCTTCAGAAAATAGACGGGTTGCTAGCGGTAGCCATGTTGCTATTGATGTTAAAAACAAATCTTGTTCATGTTTAATATCAATGGACAGAAATATGTTATCAATGTCATTATAACGCTTTTTATTGGCAAACAAAACATCAAACTCGACACAACACAAAAAAAAGGTCCTGCCCTTCTTCAGCAAAATGCCTAATACAGATGTCTTGTCCTTACATTTGATGACTGTGCCCCTATAGTCCAATTTATCAACGCATATACCTTTTCATACCGTTTTTGGGTATACAAAAAAACCGATTAGGGTACAGGAAATCAGATTCAATGCTAATACCTATAACCCCATGCAGTGTGATTGGATTGGTCCATTTCCAAACAGAGAATCTGGACACCAATCACATTTTGATCGGTATAAATGGAGCCATATGTTTTTGAATGCAATGCAGGTTCAGAGATGTGAGGTAACTGTCTGAAGTCATGCTGTTTTCCATCAATCTACTGCTTAGCCACTGCAAAGCATGGCAGCATGTGAAGGACATATTCCATTTCCTGCTCCAGCAGCACTCTGAGTGTCCCATTCCCAGGCTCAAATGGAGCAGGCCTCCCCACCAAGAGACAGATTCTGTTCATCAGAAACACACATTCAGGCAGCTGGTGGGGTGAGTGCATTTCCATGTCAATGGGTGAAAAGGGGATGGTCAGCAAAAACAACAGAAGGAAGCTTCACTGCATAATCACCTGTGGGACCTGGAGAGCATAGTGTGTATTATAGGCTGTTGTCATGTAGTTTCAGAAAATTAGCAATTTCTTAAATGGGAAGTAATCTTTTTTTCATGGCACAAAGAAACAGGTGCTATAGTCCAGGGATTTTCTTAACAGATGTATACATTTACTTAAAACTCTAATGAATGGGGTTTGATTCCCAAATATCTTGCTTATGTGGGCTTTCCCTCTTTTAGCAACAAGTGCTTCAAAATAAACAAAAAAATATGTGCTCTCTAGCCTAGACTGTTCTGAATTCATGATGGCTTTTAGCAAAAATAAATGATATGTAATTTATAATTACTGTATGTTGCTAAAATGGGCAAGAACAATGGTATTGTCTTTCAACAACAGTGTTAATCAGTGTTTCAGTACAATATGGTACCACATCATTATTTCGGACAAACATACAATATTCACTGATATTGTTACATCCCTCTCTAGGGGTAGAGAGAAGCAACGTACACCAGTGTAGAATTGGTATAATTATAGGTATTTATTTATATATAATGGTGGAACAAAATAATAAGGGCCTACAGCCTGGCACAAACAAAGGGCCAAAATATCGGTTGACAACTACCAACAGAAAGAGACTCCAAAAGGGAGTTTGACAGAGTATACACAGTAATAATTAGTACACAAAAGAGAAACAAAAACCTCACTGAACGTGGTACAGGAAACTGAAAAAGCTGTAACACAACACAGCTGCTGCTGATCAACAGGCGCTAACCGCTAAGCTAACCTGGATCTTCTTTACTCACACATACTACGCTAAACACAGAACACTACTTCAACACGCTGCTAAGCAGAATAACTGAACACAGAGGATTCACTGAATTATCAAGCAACACGAGTAATCACAACAAGAGGCTAGAGGCGTCTGTCCCACAACACAGAGCCTCCAGAGTGATGATTGTCCCCAGGCTTTGAAGTCATCTTCAGCAGGTGCGCGCCGGCTGTGCGCTGCGATTGGAGTGCGTCGTGCCCGGCGTGCTCCAATCACAATCCTCAAGGGACGGACCAGGAGATGGCAGCCAATGACGTCAGGGCAATCGTACTGCTCATTTACATACAACATAGATTAACACAATAAAGACGACCCGGAAGGCAGCAGCCGTAACCCTCAAACCCACAGGTTTTGTAAACCTAAGCACACTAACGAAACTCCTAATAACACACATTCTAACATCACTAAACAACCCTACCTAATAACACACACTAACATCACAAACTCAACCTGGACAAAGCATCGGCCAACACATTCTCTAAGCCCTGTTTAAGACGGATGTCTTATGTGGTAGTCCCGCCGGTTAGAGCCCATCGCATGAGACACTGATCATGCTTGTGCACGCTAGGGCAGACTAGGTAGGGATCGTAACAAAGGAACACGACTATGATTGGCCAAAGGCTGAGTCCTACACAGATCTCAACATGCTGTAGAGCTAATACCAAAACTAGGATGAGTATCCGATAAATTATCAGACACTCTCGGGTTACTGAGAGAGTCGGACGGTCAAGAGGCTTGTCTGAGCTGGCATGTTGTGCTGGTCTCGTGACATCCTCATGAGGAGGGGAAGCCACCATTTCTGGCTTTCCCTCGGGCACATCTTTATCTGAAAGCACCGGCACAATCACAGGATCAGACAAGACGGCATCAGAGTCATTTCTGAGGGCAGGGATCACCTTACTACTCGCAATGTCATTTCCCATTAAAAACACTATCCCTTTCAACGGTAACGCTGGGCACACAGCGACTGGGTAAAAAACGGTTACTAGGTCTGATTGGACATGTACTTTGTGTACGGGCCGTGGGATATAACCCATCTCAATGCCGCATAAGGTGGAACCATATCCACAGGCTGATTGTTCAGAAAATGGCAGTGCGGAGGCAACAATCACAGACTGTGCGCCTCCGGTGTTTCGTAATATGCGCACAGGTCTCTGATCGGCACACTCACCAGTTAAGGATATTAACCCCTCGAACACAAAAGGCTTAAAACAGGGATCTATCTCACCATCGTCATGGTCAGATGCAGGGATAATATAAGGGATGACTCTGCTTTAATCAGGCCGATGCCTTTTGGAGGGGACATGTTTTGCGGCTGCTCTTTATGCCTCTGAGCTGTACAGTTAACGATGACATGTCTAGGTTGGTGACAATAAAAGCACTCTCTCTCCTCTGTAGTTACATCATGCACATTCAACGGCCCAGTAAATGGGGCGTCGGACACACGGCGGGACCTCTCAGTATAAACAGGAGAAAACACAGATTTATGCGTGAGCACATATTCATCAGGTAACACAGCGGCAGCAGAGAGAGAGTTTACCTTCTGTTCATTCAAGTATACCACAATACGATCAGGCAAACATCTCTTGAACTCATGGGACAACATGATCAGTTCCCTCAGAGCAGCATAATCCGCCGCTTTACATGAAGCAACCCACTTAGTGAACATCATTCCCTTTTCTCTGGCAAACTCTACATGAGTTTGATTGGGACCCTTCCTATGACTTCTAAACTTATGCCGATAGGCTTCAGGAACTAACTCGTACACTCTAAGTATTGCTCCTTTAACCAAGTCGTAGTTTAGATTGTCCTCTAACGTAAGAGCAGCAACCGCCTCCTGAGCTCTCCCATAAAGTTTGCACTGGACTAACAGAGCCCAGGCAAATCCACCTCAGTCTCATGGAAAAAAGTGGCACTAATGAAATATTTTTGACTACGTTGAAAGCAGGGGGATGAGAAGGAAGTGGGAAGCTTCTCCGGCATTACCAAAAGCACCAGATGCGCACAGCTCAGAGTCTAAAACTCCAGCTGACGCATCCGGACTTCCTTGTCGATTTCAAACTTTCTTATTTCCAACTGAAACTGCCTGTCTTGCTCCCTGTCCTTTGCTTCTAACTGGAGACGTGCGAGACGGACCTCTCGATCACTCCCTTCCGCAGAGTCCGAACTGCCAGGAGACGGTGGATTGCAGCGAGGCGGCGTGAATGGTGCTTCACACGGCTCGCCCCCCTCGCTGTCACCACCCTTTCCTTTAGCAAACGAAAACTCTGCCTCATGCCTCTGACTTAACGTATCTTCAGATAGGACTTTAGACACAGTGAGCTCAGCTGGTACAGCCAGTATAAGTAACCCTTTCCTCACCAACTCATCCACTACCAAAGCCTTCAATTCTTTTTTTAACGATATCGCGCTATCTCACTCAAATCATCCTTGCGGCACCGGTCTATCTGCTCGTAAGACGGACAGACTAAGAAAGATTCCAAATCGAAAAGTGCCATTCTCAGAGGAACTGCTGGCTAACCTTACCAAATTACTTCCAGCTATATAACAAAACCACCTATAACCCCAGGAATTATGTTAAATATCCCGGACGATCCCCCATGTATGTTACATCCCTCTCTAGGGGTAGAGAGAAGCAACGTACACCAGTGTAGAATTGGTAAAATGATAGGTATTTATTTATATATAATGGTGGAACAAAATAATAAGGGCCTACAGCCTGGCACAATCAAAGGGCCAAAATATCGGTTGACAACTACCAACAGAAAGAGA
The DNA here is from genome assembly GCF_902827175.1 of Gymnodraco acuticeps. Lineage (NCBI taxonomy): Eukaryota > Metazoa > Chordata > Actinopteri > Perciformes > Bathydraconidae > Gymnodraco > Gymnodraco acuticeps. Next base: position 7,705 of record NW_022991955.1, on the reverse strand, counting down.
CTCCAAAAGGGAGTTTGACAGAGTATACACAGTAATAATTAGTACACAAAACAAAAACCTCACTGAACGTGGTACAGGAAACTGAAAAAGCTGTAACACAACACAGCTGCTGCTGATCAACAGGCGCTAACCGCTAAGCTAACCTGGATCTTCTTTACACACACATACTACGCTAAACACAGAACACTACTTCAACACGCTGCTAAGCAGAATAACTGAACACAGAGGATTCACTGAATTATCAAGCAAAACGAGTAATCACAACAAGAGGCTAGAGGCGTCTGTCCCACAACACAGAGCCTCCAGAGTGATGATTGTCCCCAGGCTTTGAAGTCATCTTCAGCAGGTGCGCGCCGGCTTTGCGCTGCGATTGGAGTGCGTCGTGCCCGGTGTGCTCCAATCACAATCCTCAGGAGACGGACCAGGAGATGGCAGCCAATGACGTCAGGGCAATCGTACTGCTCATTTACATACAACATAGATTAACATAATAAAGACGACCCGGAAGGCAGCAGCCATAACAGATATCATTAAGTTTGAGAAAAATAAAAAATATAATTTGCTGAGTTTGAATGCCTACTGTACAAAGGAGGTGAGCTTGAAAGAAAAGGGACCTGCGATGGGAATTTCTAATTAAAGCACCTCTTAAAGATCCCACTATGTATCCAAGTTTTCTCTTAACTTTGCTAATATTAGATTGATGGTCACTGATAGATCAAGAAGAATGGAAAAGTCAAGCGCTAATACATGCTGTTGTCGCATAAACAAAACTGTAAACCCATCTGAAAACCAGTTTTTGTTTATGGATTCCAGCACGTTCACCACAGCGTTTGCAACTTCTGTGTGTATTCATCAGAGCGTTTGTGTGTGTGGTGGCACAGTGTTTAGCCCATCCTGATCTTATAATGAGTCTGATTATCCCAACATCTGTTAGCTGGCGCTCCCTGCGACTTCAATGCACACACATACTGTACATACGCACAGTGTGGTAATGCTACATTTTCCCGTCGGCTACCCTCAGAGCAGGCTGTGATAAATGTCGTCTGCCTTGCGCTGATGACGGCGCCCCACGCACTCACTTATTGTCGGCACACGCTCCATGTTGGAATTTTCGTGATAATATAGAACGTTTTCCGTCCTCTTTAGGATAATTTAAAATCTTAACCGTCACAATGCTGCTGAAATCTTTGTGTAATTGTTATGTCCATGATAATGAACTTTCGGACTTCAGTCAGTCAAAATACACCACTATTGAGCTTTCTTTACCTGCATGAATAGCTGGATGGAATTGTATCGTAAGGAAAACATATTTTTCTATTTCTCAATCTCGTGTAAGCTATTGCACTCATTCTTTCACACTCCAAAACAAAACTACAAAGTGATTTGTTTCAGTTAATTCACTTGTATTTGTGGCAGTGGAAGTAGCAAGCAAAAGTCAAAAGAGCATGCATAATGCACCACACATTCAAACATAACTCATCGATGAAGGCAAATGAGTAGGAGAAATGTACGCCGTGTGTTAAGAACTGCCATCGTTTTTCATTTGAGAGCTGCTCCATCTATCTCCGCTTACAGGGGAGCTTCTCTCCGAGAGTTTGTGCCAGAGTAGGAGGCTCATCGCACCTCCATCCCCCGGAGGAAGCAGCTGCTCTCTTGTTTTGCTGACTCTCCACAGACTGTTCTCTCTCTCCTGACCTCCCCGGGGAACTACATGACACCTGCTGAGCTTAGATGTTGGATTATCTTCTTCTACATAACGACTGATCCTCATCCACCCATCTGTTTAGGAAACAGTTATCATGGTTGCGTGTGGCTCCAATCCTACACTGCAAGGACGAGCCGTTTCACATTATGGAAATAAATGCATGAACCTCTCATACCTCTGGGATTGTTTTCATGTTCTGCTGATTGACTCAAGCACCTGCAAGGGGCTTTACCTGAGCTTCTGTCAATCAAGAGCCTCTTCCTCTCCTACCTCCATCCTTTCCCTCTGTCGTTCACCTTTCCCCGTCGGCAGTGTCACATATCAGTGGAGTCATGATAGATGCCCTGTCTGAGCTGCAAGAGCTAATGAGGAACAACATCCAGAGAAAAAAAGAGAGATAGAGAGCATCACATCTGTTTGAATGACCTCCTGCACCCTCATACACTTCACTGACTCCAGACCAGTGGAGCCGCTGCTAGAATTGGACTCTCTTGCACTGATGTATGTGCTCACAGAAACAGAATCTATTTTTGGATACATGGCCAGATATTAGGCGTTATCGAGGGAGAGCTGCAGTGTTGCAGCTCTCTGCAAGTCAGAGGAGCCTGCTCCTGACATATTAAAGCCAAGCTCCTCTGAGGGTTGAAGTTAAATGAATCTGATTGATTTGGGACATAAAACTAAACAAAGACAGCTTTGACGCTAGCATTGCTTTAATATCCAGGTTCATGACATTAAGTGAGAAAGTTAAAATTACACGTGAAGTGTCAGAAGTGAAGTGAAAGATGGACAGAATTTTGACGAAGAAGATAAACATCCTGGTGATGCTTGTCCATCGAATATGGCAATTCAATCCAACATATGAAGAAGCCTTTCTTGCTCTCAAAATCACAGCCAATTAGGCAAGAAAGTCTTGTGTCTTTTGTGATTAAAACCTCTGGCAGTTTGGGAAAGGTTTAATATGCATCGGCCCTTTTTTACAGCAGAAGATTGCATGACACTTTTGGTATTTCATGGTCTTCTTGATAATATTATGTTAACCAAAATTCAATCTAGTCCCTTTTGTTACAAACTGTTGATATAAAGTACATTCATTAACAGTTTCGATGGTGTGAGAAGGCTATTATTTGTTCCGAGAAACCTATTACCTAATCAAGCAAAAATTAGAAATATGTGCTTGTCTTTAGCTTCTGTGACCTGGTACATAGCTGCATAGGAATGAGACAATGTTGAATTGGGCTTTACAAAATACTGACATGTAGGTTTTCCTCTTTTCTTCCATTTAGCCTAAAGTAATAATGTAAAACATTGTTTGTCCCAGCCCTACTTGTTAGATGTCCTTGTGACAAAACACATACATCTGCGGAGACATTTTATTTATATAAGAATGTCAGAAGTCTGCACATATCTTTATTTGTTTCCGCTTTAACACCCATAAAATCTGTCATTGTTCGGTTCTATTTGATGTATTATCCTTTAAAAGCAAACTGTGTTTGTGGGGTTGCAAATGTGATTACAAGCCCATACATATAAAAAAGAAGGCAATTTCATTACAGAGGAGACACAGAATATGAAAAAGGAGATACATTGAATTTATGAGCAAAATGAGCTGGAAGAGTCTCCAGAAACCAGCGCTTTCTAAATTAACGCTTTAGTAAAAAACAATAGGAATTCTGTTAATTAACACATGACTGTGGCTCTAACATGATGTTTAATTTCATCATGTGGTGGTTGACAGTGGAGGAAGGTCAGACGCAGGCCATGTGGATGTTATAAGCCGAAGGGGGGGCGTGTGATGTGGCGGGGGAAGGATTTTAATCAGTCACATGAAGCAGATGTAGTGCTCCGTGCTGCAGATGGGGGGCATCGTAGGACCTGAGAATCTGGAGGGATCCGAGAGGGAAAAAAGGGATCTGGGTGAGATTGGTCCCCACCACCAGAGCTTCAACGCTCGCTCTCCCTCTCTCGCAGCGACACACACTTCTCCCCTTGCCCTCCTCTTTCCCGCTCTCTCTCACACACGCTCTCTCTTTGCCTCTGTGTCATTCTTCTGCTCCCTCCTTTTCCATCTCTCCACCGTGGAGTGCAGAGAGAAGGGGATTTGTTTTCCGGGGCTGGCTGGCAGTGGCTTGAGTTGGGGACTTGATGGACAGGACAGTACTGGGGGGACTCTAACGGGAAAGATCCAGCGCAAGATTTCCTCCAGCGGACATTATTTGCATCACAAAACCTGTGGAAAGAGGACTCTGTCTATACTGGCTGCTCCACCGCTGGCCGCACAAGAGGTGCCTTTCAGCTTGTTAATATATATGTGTGTGTGTGTGTGAGTGTGTGTGTGTGTGTGTGTGTGTGTGTGTGTGTGTGTGTGTGTGTGTGTGTGTGTGTTGTGTGTGTGTGTGTGTGTGTGTGTGTGTGTGTGTGTGTGTGTGTGTGTGTGTGTGTGTGTGTGTGTGTGTGTGTGTGTGTGTGTGTGGTGTGTGTGTGTGTGTGTGTGTGTGTGTGTGTGTGTGTGTGTGTGTGTGTGTGTGTGTGTGTGTGTGTGTGTGTGTGTGTGTGTGTGTGTGTGTGTGTGTGTGTGTGTGTGTGTGTGTGTGTGGTTCTGAGTCTGCTCACCTTTTCAGTATGCACATTCATTGGCTTGGCTTCTTTTCTCATGCAAATGTATAAATTGGTTGGTCGTGCTACTCAACGTCTTTTGAAGGAGACACAGACGAAGCCGGTGTTTCTCATTCAGGTTTGCATGATTATAATGTAGCGCACCGTGAATTAGTTCAGCTCTGATGGATTAGTGTGTGTGTGTGTGTGTGTGTGTGTGTGTGTGTGTGTGTGTGTGTGTGTGTGTGTGTGTGTGTGTGTGTGTGTGTGTGTGTGTGTGTGTGTGTGTGTGTGTGTGTGTGTGTGTGTGTGTGTGTGTGTGTGTGTGTGTGTGTCCAGAAAGAACGACAGAACCAGATTGTGCTAAATAATAAATCCCCCCAATATGACCGAAAACTTCCAAACTAGGTTATTTGTTCATTATTCGCTCATTATATCATTCATCCACCTTTCTGTCTTTTGCAGTCGACTGAACGTGCGTTAATGTCCGGATGCGTCTCTGCACATGTGCTGTCGACATGTATGCTCTCCTGCATATCATGCTTGGAAGCCACTGCTTCTGAATCACAGGGGGGGGGAGAGAGAGGGGCTAATTTATATGTGGCACGGTGCCAAGTTGCTGTTATGAAGAGGATGCTGAAGGTTAGAGGAACGTCTTTCCAGCCTGTGCGCCCACTCCGTCTGCCTCTCTGCTTCTTTACTCGTACGTAGAGGAGTAAGCATGACGAGGTTTGGAGCAGCACCGTGAGGAATCCCTTAAGTAACGTCAGTCGCCCCCTCCTCTCATCCATCCCCCTCCTTCGTCCATTAGATATGTCATTTTATGAGAGTGTGGCAGAGTAGACAGATGGAGTATTTGTTGGGGAATGGGGGGGGGGGGGGGGGGGGGGGATTGGAGATGATGCCTGTTTTAGCTTGCGCCCCCTTTCTACTCCCTCATGAGATTTGCCCTTGCCTTGCATCTCTCCTACTTTCATTTTCTCTGTCGCTGCATCGTTTATTTATTTTATCTTCTGTCCTGCTGAGCCAGCGAGATTTACTGGTTTAAAGTCCATTCAAAGAACTGGGAGAGAGAGAGAGAGAGATGAAAGGGGGAGGGAGGGAGAGACTCAGGTGAGAGAGAGGAAAATGGAAGTAAAAACTGCCTCCGGGGGGGGGGCGGTTGATTTATATGTAGACATTTCTCCACACGTGTTTGGCCAGCGCTCCAATTAACACCTCCACCAATCCGTGGCTGCACTTGACAGATGCTGGATGAGAGAGGGCAGAGTGTATTCATTAGTGCTGGCTGTGTTTGTTTGTGGGGATTTGGCACATTCAAATTGTTTCCTGTGCTTCTCAGCGATTTCTGGGTCATTTGTCGCTGCAGTGTTTTCAGCTTCCGCTGCTTTGTTGAAGTTCACAAATTGCACAATAAACCGACTCAAAGCTACTTATTTCTGGATAACGAACGAAAACACAAACCCATTTCTGATCAAGGGCTGTGTAGGTTATTTCTACCGGGAGGAAAAATATAGCCTTCCATGTCAGAATGATTGATTTGAAGATGGGGGGAGGTGTGATTGCTAGTACTGATTCCTGTTCCTTGTGTTCCTCCAGGGGGCGTGATAGACAAGGACCTGCGCCACTACCTCAACCTGCGCTTCCAGAAAGGCTCGGTGGACCACGAGCTGCAGCAGATCATCCGGGACAACCTCTACCTCCGCACCGTCCCCTGTGAGTTACCTCCCCCCTTCTTGAGTGCAACACGTTTGGTTATTTTTGCCGTCTTTCGGGCTCCTGTCCAAAGAGTGGCCCTGTGTCAAAATCTAGCTTCATTATTATTTCAGTGAAATATTTGCTAACATCCAACATTCTTAATACATGACATTGCACACACTTGACAACCACGACTTAAGGACCACTCACTCACTTCATTTTATTGGACTTGAAGCTCAAGCATGGGATTTTGCCACATTGGAATCTCAATCAGTTGATGAGCAATGCTTCATTAAGTGCCAGAAAAGGCTATATTTCCACTGCATGTTTTCAAGTGGCTTCACTAACCTTGACTTGGTCTTTTTTGGGTTTCCATTAAAAGTTTTTTGGTACCACTTCAGTAGCGTCAATAGCAACCACCATTTTGTATATTCCTCCAACCCAGATTTGTTTCCATGATTTGTTTGGTTGCTTACGAAAGAAGGACAATGAAGGGTTACTATCCAGTGAAAAAAAAAAAAGAAAAAAAAGTGTGTTGAGTCGAGCTGGACAATGCAATGAAGATAAGGCTTGAGTGGACATTGCTGGTTTTGAAGGGCAAAAAAAACGGTCAAAATCAATATACTACAACTGTTTTGTCTAAAATTACTACAATTATTTTACACTTGTTTACAATTTTTCCTTTTGTATTTACTATTTACTTGCACTATTATTTTCTGTTTTATTGTGTTGCACTCTTGGAGGAGCCTGTGACCTAAGATTTTCATTGTCATAACTACACTGTAGCTATGCACGTATGACCAATAAAAGCCTTGAACCTTGAATGTATAGTCTAAACTTGAGGGCAACTGGCTTTTGGACCAATAGGGCAACGTTAATAGGTCAAGCCGACCATGCTTCTTGCTTCTCATCAACCCGTATCAGTCTACTCAGAAAAGAGCATTATGTGTTGTGTAAGTGTGTGAGATGAGATGCTTTCTTCCCATTGGCTTCAGTCCCAATACTCCCAACTACCTGTCTGTGGCTGTTATCAATTAGCAGCTGGAGTGTTGGTTTAGCTTTTCTGGCAGTTTGATTCTTTAACATCAAGCGCTGACGGCAGCCCTCTGTCGCCAATTAGCCGCATTAACTGCATCACACAGATGAGCGGCTGAGTATTGTGCAGACAATCAAAGACGAGATTTGGAGGGCTTTTTAGTTCAGTAAAGCATTTCAAGCTCAATTCCTATCTAGTTCTTATGTGTGTGTATTTGTGTGTGGTCTTTATCAATCTTATTAAGCTGCCAGTGCTTATATGAGCTTAGACTTACTGATGTTTAATCCATACTCTCCTGATTGCTGTTTGCCATCAGTCAATAGGCTGCGATATTAAAGGGTGTCTGTTGGGGTCTGTATAAGCTCTTATCTGTGTGTAGTGTGTGTTAGCTCCGCATTAGCCTAGCCTTGCCATTAGGCCCAGCTGTCTGTTGGCTAACTCTCCCCTGAATCCTTAATGGAGGTGCATTCTTCAAGGCCAGGAGCACACAGATTTCACCGGAGCCACTTTTCCATCTCCATCTTTGTGCAGAATACAGCAGAACAAGAAGGGCTATTTGTTTGCAACAGAATAAATATAATTTTCTCTGATTACCACTCACAGAGGCGCTGCCGGTGTTGCATTGGAGAGAGAGAGAGAGAGAGAGAGAGAGAGAGAGAGATTAATCAATG